>NW_024055856.1:0-24516 GCF_902713615.1 Scyliorhinus canicula | reverse complement strand
TTGCGGTTTGGAGGAATTTCTGGAGTGTTGGCGTCATGGTCCTGCTGGTCGTGGCCGCAGATGGTGACATTATCAAGGTACGGAAGATAGCCTGTAATCCGTACTTGTCGACCATTCGGTCCATCTCCCGTTGGAAGACCGAGACCCATTTGTGACACCAAACGGAACCCTAAGGAAGTGGTAGAGGCGCCCGTCAGCCTCGAAGGCGGTGTACAGTCGGTCACTCACGCGGGATGGGGAGCTGGTAGTAAGCGGACTTAAGGTCCACAGTTGAGAAGACCTTGTAGTCGCGATCTCGTTTACCATGGTAGAAATACGGGGAAGAGGATACGCGTCCAGTTGCGTAAACCGATTGATGGTTTGGCTGTAATCGATGACCATCCGGTTTTTCTCCCCCGTCCGGACCACAGCACTTGGGCTCACCAGGGACTGTTGCTGGCTTCGTGACCCCTTCCGTCAGCAACCTCTGGACTTCGAACCTGATGAAGGATCGGTCCTGGGCGCGTACCGTCTGCTCCGTGTGGCGACGGGTTTGCAATCGGGGGTGAGGTTAGCAAACAGGGAGGGAGGGTCCACTTTGAGGGACGCGAGGCTGCAGACAGTGAGGGGGGTATAAGGCCGCCGAATTGAAAGGTCAAGCTCTGCAGGTTGCACTGGAAGTCCAGTCCTAGGAGTGCCGGTGCGCAAAGGTCAGGGAGGACAAGGAATTTATAATTTTTAAAAACCTTCCCTTGGACCGTGAGGTCCGCGATGCAGCACCCGGTGATGTGGACGGAGTGCGAACCTGAGGCTAAACCGATTTTGAGTGTTACGGGATGGACAGGGAGCACGCAGCGTCTTACCGTGTCAGGGTGAACAAAGCTTTCCGTGCTCCCGGAGTCCAGCAGGCAGTCCGTCTCGTGGCCGTTGAGGTGGATCAGCGTAGTCGTTTTGGCGAGCGGCGTGGATGAGACTGGTCGAGTTGAACGGCCGTGAGCCGTGGAAAAAATCCGTCGTCGCCGTTCGAGTCGATGCTGGAGGACCTTGCGTGGCAGATCTGGAAGTCGGTGGCCAGGATCCATATGTGAGGTGAACGGCCGCGAGCCGTGAGAAAATCCGTCGTCGCTGTCCGATTCGATGCTGGAGGACCTTGCGTGGCAGATCTGGAAGTCAGTGGCCAGGATCCACATGTGAGGTCTGTTCCCCAAAATGGCGGCGCCCAGTTCCGCACGTGGGGTCGGGGCCCCAAGATGGCGGTGCACAGGACCCGCACGTGGGGTCGGCACCCCAAGATGGCGGCACCCAGGAAGCCCTCGTGGCCGCTGGTGGCGGAGCTAGCGTTGCCGGTGCTGTGAGCTGATGAGGTGAGGCGCGCAGGCCGGCTCCAGGAGGCGAGCCGGGTGTAGCAGCTGTGGGACGCGCAGGCCGGCTCCAGGAGGTGAGTAACATGCATCAGCTGTGGGATGCGCAGGCCGGCTCCAGGACGCCAGTTAGGTGCATCAGCTGTGGGACACTCAGGCCGGCTCCAGGACGCGGTTAGGTGCAGCAGCTGCGGGAGGAGGTAAGGCGCGCAGGCCGGGTGCGGGGGGCCGGGGGCGGGGGGGAGCAGAGTCGCGCTGCGGGCAGGCAGGGACCGGGAGGGCCCGGAGTGGTGAGCCGGTCGGGTGCCGGGGCCCGGGGGCGGGGGGAGAGAAACGTGCGGGGCAGGCTGGCAGAGGCCTGGAGGGGCGGGGAGGTGCGCTTGTCGGCGGGGGCGCGAGTCGGGAGCGGCTGGAGGGGCCCTGGAGGAGAGAGAGAGCACACATGCCGTTTGCAGAGGCCTGGGGGAGGGGGGGAGAGTGCTGTGCAGCTTCCAGAAGCGCTGCAGCCAGCGTTTTGGCCTGGCAGACCGTGGAATAGTGGCCCTTCTTCCCGCAGCTCTTACAGAGGGCGGAGCGGGCTGGGCAGCGCGAGCGAGGGTGTTTAGCGTACCCGCAAAAGTAGCAGCGGGGCCCGCGGATCGGGGCGCCCCGTGGCACAAGCCTGAGGGAGGCCGGGAGCGGCGGGTGGCTGGTGGGAAGCGTGCCAGGAGGCGGCCTGGCCAGGGTCATAGGTGGGAGCGCTTAGATCTGCGACCTCCAGGGAGGCGGAGAGAGTCAGCGTCTCTGTTAAACTGAGTTCGTCTCTTTCCAGCATCCGCTGGCAGATCATGGGAGACAGCATCCCAGCCACGTAAGCGTCTCTGATGAGTAGCTCCATGTGCTCTGTAGCGGACACCGCTACACAGGCGCAACCTCTACCCAGGGCATAGAGGGCCCGGGCGTATTGGTCTAGAGACTCACCGGGGACCTGCTTTCTGATGGCCAGCAGATGTCGAGCGAATACCCTGTTGATCGGTTTGATGAATTGTCCTTTTAGCTTTTGTATAGCGTCATCAAAATCCGTTTCCTCTTTGATTATGGCGTAAGCGTCAATACCCACGCTGGAGTGGAGGACGTGCAGCTTCTGTGCCCCGGGGGGGGGGGGTGGTTGTAGATGCTAAGAACCCTTCGAGGCAAGTCAGCCAGAGTTGGAAAAGTTCTGCAGTGTTCGGAGTTTGCGGGCTGATGCGGAGGCATTCGGGCTTGATGCGGAACTCCATCTTCAAAGTCGTAGTTAATTAAATTGATGTACCATCGATTGCACGCGAGGCGAGTGATTACCAAAGTCTGGCTTTAATTAACTAGAACACAGCTCTGCGATGTCTACAGTGGAAAGGGACGATCGTCAGGTGTTTAGCATTTATACCTCGTTAATAGAGGAGTGGTTAACTCAGCCTCTCGGCCAATCGGTCGAGAGGCACATGACCCACCAGGGCCAATGGTAAGCCGACGTTCTGGCCCAATGGCAGACGAGTATACAGACCATATCATCACAAAGGGCTAGGAAGAGTTCAAAATTAAAGCTTAAGGTGAGAGCATTCATGATAAAACTGTCAAGAGAGTCTTGTACAGAAATCAGGCAAGTGAAAGACTGCTAATTCCAGGATCAAAGCTGCATTAATCTCACAGGGAGGCAAAAGCTCCATCTAGTGGTAGAAGGGCAGACGTGCACTGATCTGAACATTCTGTGTATAGCGCCATATTGTGGCTGGTGATTGGAATCACGCTGACCTGAGAATCCCTATACCTAGCTCCATCCAGTGGCGGAAGGACAGAACTACGCCAATCTGAAAACCCTTGAGAAAATCTATTCCCAAAGGCTGCAATCACAGCAGTGAAGTCTCCTCTCAAACCTACCCTTTAATCCCTGTTTCTTTTTATGCTCACCACCTTACCTTGTGCCTGTCTGGGTGGGTGGATGGATGGGGCTTTGGGATTAGGTAGACTGGTAGACCATTGTCCTCTTATTTCTTTCTATATACATTTTTCCTTTTTTTATTAATACACAGTTTGTTTATGGTCTATTTTATAAATCTGGTTCAGTAAATCATTGTAACAGTCAAGCATTAAAGATCTTCAGAAAACCCAAAATATTGGTTTATTCACTTACGTTGGCACTCTGGGATCTGTGGGGCTGGAAATGACCACACACTCACTGAGGCAATTGTAACAGCGGGAACGGGAATTTAGGAGGCTGGGGAGTCTGGAATCAACTGCGCGGGAACCAATAATAATAATCTTTATTATCACAAGTAGGCTTACATTAACACTGCAATGAAGTTACTGTGAAAAGCCCCTGGTCGCCACATTCCGGCACCTTTTCGTGTACACAGAGGGAGGATTCAGAATGTCCAAATTACCTAACATCTGGGACTTCTGGGAGGAAACTGGAGGACCCGAAGGAAATCCATGTAGACACGGCGAGAACGTGCAGACTGCACAGACAGTGACCCAGCCGGGAATCGAACCTGATGCTGTGAAGCAACAGTTACTAACCACTGTGCTGCCATGCCACCCTAGTCCATTAAAGGGAAGTATTAGTTTGCTCGTGGGCTAGGAGGTTACTTGCTTTGGCAAATAAAATGGAAGAGAGAAAGTTTAAGGAAGTGCAGGTCATAGAACCGGGATCTGAAAAATGGTGAGGGAAAAGTTGCATGGAAGCGATTGACGAGTGTTATGAGACATGCAATTCCTGTGAAGAATGATCCAATTGTATCTTGGAGCAAATCAGACACTGGAAAATCTGCAGGTTGTGGCTTTCCTCAGCTCAGTTGGGTGACAAATAATCAAGTTGTTGAAAAATCTCGTCCACCCAGCTTAACAAGGGGAAAAGACCTAAAAAATGTTAATGGCAATCTTGGAAGTATATTTCTCTCCCGTCCACAGTTGACAGCTGAAAGATTCTGCTTCCATTGCAATGGTGAAGAGAAGGGGAAATATTTAGCATTTTGTAGCAACGTTACGTAAATTAGCAAAGTACTGTGAATGCGGTCAAACATGCGATGATACACTTTGAGACAGATTGGTCTGTGGACTCAGAAATGAAGCCATCCAAAGGATACTGTTAACTAAAGGGGCTCTAAGTGTGAAATCTGCCCTGGAAATCGCTCCTTTCATGCAACTTGCAGCAAAAGAGGCTTCATTGATTGGCATGCAAACAAAAGTTCTTAAGATGGAGTGTTCTAAATGTAAGTCTGCAAAAAAATCTACCATGTCATCACTGTGCTCAAGTGGGACATTCATCAGAAGTAAGGCGAATAAATGCAATAATTATGGTAAGGAGGCTATATTGCAAAGGCATATTGGTCATGTGAACCTTCATCAGCTCCGAAGAAGTATACCAAGCCATATAGGTATTAGGTGATCAGCAAGACTTCTGGGTATTCCCAAAACTTGTTGGAAATACAATCAAGATGGAAGTGGGTACGAGTGCTGCAGTATCACTAATAACTGAGACAATGTACAGTCAGAAGCTAAAACATCTACCTTTATGACCATCAAATGTTGTTCTAAGGATGTACACAGAAGAGGTTGTACCATTAAAGGGGTTCGTTATGGTGAAGGTTAATGGTCAAAAAGCGGAGATGCCTCTCACGATGTCCGAGGAAACTTCCCTGCCTTGTTTGGTAGAGCCTGGTTGAGAAAGATAAAACTCAACTGGGCCATCGTGAACCAACAAGTTGATTCAAAGAATGACCTTCAACTAACTTTTGAACAAGTATGCGAAGATGATTCAAGCATCACTGGGCTCAACACACTGGCTTATCCTGTTTTACTACATCAACCTTCCCATTGCTTTTTTTCAACCCCCAACACTGTGACTTTACGTGGCCGAGTTTATTACAGTAAAACATCTGAAACTTTTCATTTCTCTTCCACCCTCCTGGATTTCTTTTTAATCTGAGGTACACTCTCCTTATTATCTCCCTCCTTATTATCAGATCCTTTACCTTTACCACTTGAGTTTTTCTATTTTCCCCAGTTCAATCCCTCACAGGCTGAAACTGATGTCGGAAACCAAACTTTGATTTATGAACTAATTCATAATCATCTGCCATTTCTGCTGCTAATCTCACAGTTTTAACCCTCTGCTCTTCCACATGGGTTCTCTACTTCAGGAATTGAATTTTTAAACTCCTCCAAACGTATAATTTCTCTGAGAGCTTTATATGTTTGGCCTATTTTCAAAGCCCTTCTCCATCTATCAAATTACTCTGCTTGATCCTTTCAAAGTCCATGTATGTTTAACCAGGTTCTTTCCTTAAATTTCTAAATATTTGTCTGTGGGCTTCAGGCACTAGTTCATCTGCACCTAAGATTGATTTTTACACCTCCTCATACGTCGCAGTTATCTCCTCTGATAATGATGTAAACACTTCACTAGCGCTACCTGCCAACTTTGTTTGAATCAGTAATACCCACATGTCCTGTGGCCATTTCATTTGTTTAGCTAACTTCTCAAATGAAATGAAAAAGGCTTCTACATCCTTCTCTTCATCTAAATCATGGCACCCGATTGCAACTTGTCAGCTCAAAATGAGAAGTTGTCCAAATCTTCCAGCATATGATCATGAATTGCTTCAGTATATGAGAAACTTTGAATGGTGCTGAACATTATGCAATCATAAGTGAACATTCCCACTTCTGACCTTAAGATGGAAGGATGATCATGAATGAAGCAGCTGAAGAAGATTGTGCCTTGGACACTACCCTGAGGAATTCCTGCAGTGATGTTCTGGAGCAGTTTTCCCCGCTAATTCCCATTGACTCCAGTTTTGCTCAGGCTCCTTGATGCCATACTCGATCAAATGCTACCTTGATGAAAAGAGCAACCACTCTCATGACACCTTTTAAGTTCAGCGCTTTTGTTTGTGTTTAGCACTGTGGCAGAACCCAAACTGAGTGTCTGTGAGCAGGTTATTGCTAAATAGGGTCTGCTAGCTTGATATCCCTGTCAATGACATATTCCATCACTTGACTGGGGGTGGCAAGTAACCAATTTGGATTTGTCCTATTTTTTTGTCTACAGGACATTCCTGGTACATTTTTACATTGCTGGGTAAAGGTAGTGCCATCAATGCGTGCCACCTGGTTAATACTGCATGGGTGGCTTCCACAGTAGAGGCATTGGGGCCGTGTGTTGCGACTACGGATCAGTATCTCAAGACTGGGGCATTCTGTGCAGGCGTTGGCCGAAGCTCAGGACAAGGTTGCCGCCTAACAGGCAGCCATGTGCCAGAGCCACCTGGAAATTGCAGCGTGGCCCTGTCAGAGCGGGCAATGGCTGGGAACACTTTCCAGACACTGGCCAATATGGCGCAGACACAGAGGAGGTGGCCCAGTCCCAGGGGGGGATGGTGCAGCCTCTGGCTGATGTGACACAGGCCCAGAAGATTGTGACACAGTGAATGGATGATGTGGCGCAGTCCCAGACAGCGATGCTCCATGGCCGCCAGCATGCAGATCGTAGTCGAGACCAGAGCAGGCCTCTAGGTTTGGCAGTGCCAGGTGACAGGAGAGCCTCAAGGGATAGCTCTCTTGCACCTCCATCCCATGGAGGAGCCCGGGGGCCATTGGGCACCCCGAGGGAGAAGGAGGTGATGGGGCCCATGCCGGTGACTCATGCAGGGCAGGTGCCAGAACACCACAGCACCCCGGACCTGCCCCACCCTCCTGTCCCTGGTGCATCTGATGGACAGTGGGCAGAACAGGATCGCACCACGCCACCTGGGACACCCGAGCAGCAGCCAAACGCGGTGCTATGTCTTTTCGTCCGACGTCATTTCGTCCAACGACACTTCGTCCACGTCTTTTCGTCCAACGTCTTTTTGTCGCCCGTCTTTTGGTCCAACGTCATTTTGTCCGGTGATTTTTTCGTCAAAGATTTTTTGTGACTTTTACGTGTTTTTGCTGGATGATTTTTTTTGTCAAAGACTTTTGTAACTTGACTTTTAGTAACTGCTTAGTAGCACCACTCCACTTTAACTTTTGTACATGGAAATCTTCTCTAATGCACATAATATACAATAAAGGATCTTTATTACCGGCCTCTTTCCTTTAACGAGCCTCGTTAAAGGACAGTTATTATCGTTCTCTCCCCTTTAACGAGCCTCGGTTAATAATAGGCAAAAAGGCTCAAATTCTTCGGGGGGATCAGGCGACTTCATGTACGCGAAAAAAAGAAAATAACTGAACGCCTCAAAAGATTGCTCGTTGAATATGATCCCACAGCGAAAATTGATTTCTTGAGGAATGTTGCTCACAATTTACATCAATTTTAAGTAATTTCGGGAATTCATCAGTAGTAAACTTTTAGATCTTTTTAACTGCATTTTTAAACTTGCATTTTACTTGAATTTCATCAATTACTTGCATTTTAGCAATTAAATTCACTTGCTGTATTGTGCCTGCTTTCTATCAATTAAATGCTTTTATACGGAGTTTTTTGCAATTGGTTAATTGGACGAAGTGACGTTGGACCAAAAGACGGGCGGACAAAAAAGACGTTGGACGAAAAGACGTGGACGAAGTGTCGTTGGACGAAATGACGTCGGACGAAAAGACGCGACACGCCAAACGCATCCAGGCTGGCCAAACCACGGCCCATATCCCGTAAATTTATTTAAAAAAGAGATCCACGGTTGGCAGAGGTCGAGGGTGGATGGACCTCCAGCTCCCCCATCCAACAGCTTGTCAGCTGCATGCAGCACATACCCACCTGGATGACTGCGAAGGTGATCTGAAGCCATGAGTTCTGACAAAGCCTCCCCACCTCACTTTCCACCTTTCGAGACATTCCTTTAAATTTATCTTTTTGACCAAGCCTGTGGTCATTTGCACTAACACCTTACATGGCTGGGCCATAACGTGCTTTAAAATGTCCCTGTGAAACTTTTATTATGTTAAAGATACTATAAAAATTCAAGTTGGTGGCGGGTGATAATACCCATGAGTCCAGCAGAGGGCAGCAATGCTGGATAGGGTCAAAAGAACTCAAAAGAATCCCAAAGCTGAGAACATGGGCAGAATTAAGTGTAGGCAATGTGGCTTCATCCCACCAGTGGGAGACCGGTGGGAAATCTGTGTCACATTCCCAAGAGGCACCTGATGCTATTTAAGTATAATCAGGCATCATCGTTCCTTCCACAAAATTAGTGGCCCAGTAGAGTGGAAACCCTGGGCTAGCATTTCTGCATTACTGGCAGCACCATTGGGAGCGGTGACTGCTGACGATAATGGTCTAAGGCCTTCACCTGGGATCACTGCTGAGATTGAGGCTCGTCAAGTGTTGTGGGGAAGGAGGGAGGGAGTCAAAGGCAAGGACTGGGTTGGTTCTGGGAGGACACCCTTTTTCCCAATGCTGGGAGTTCCAGACAATGAAGGAGTGACGATATATTTCCAAGTCAGGGTGGTGAGTGACTTGGAGGGTACTTCCAGGTGGTGAGGTTCCCAGGTATTTGCTGATCCTGTCCTATTAGTGGTAGTGGGTTTGGAAGGTGCTGTCTAAGGAACCTGGGTGAATTACTGCAGTGCATCTTGTAGGGTACACACGGCTGCCACTGTCTGTCGGTGTGGAGAGTTTAAATGTTTGTGGAAGGGGAAGCAATCAAGTGCTTTGTCCTGGATGGTGTGGAGCTTCTTGAGTGTTGTAGAACCTGCACTTATCCAGGCAAGTGGAGAGTATTCCATTCCACCCTGACCTGTGCCTTGTAGATGATTGACAGGTTTTGGGGGGTCAGGAGGTGGGTTTCTAGCTGTAAGGCCTTTGACCGGCTCTGGGAGCCACAGCGATGGCAATGCTATTGAATGTCAAGGGGTGGTGGGTAGATTCCCTCTTGCAGGAGATGGTCACTGCCTGACACTTTTGTGGTGTGAATGAAACTTGCCATTTGTCAGCCCAAGCCTGGATATTGTCCAGGTCTTGCTGCATTTGGACATGGACTGGTTCATTATCTGAGGAATCACGAATGGTGCTGACCATTGTGCATTCATCTGCAAACATCCCCACTTCTGACCTTATAATGGAAGGAAGGTCATTGATGAAGCAGCTGAAGATGGTTGGGGTTAGGACACTATCCTGAGGAACTTCTACAGTGATGTCCTGTAGCTGAAATGATTGACCTCCAATCACCACAACCAGCAGAGAGTTTCCCCCCTGATTCCCATTGACTTCAGTTTAGCTAGGGCTCCTGTTGGCTAGATGGCAGTGTTGTAACTGTACTGGAACAGCCTGGCTAGGGGAGCAGCAAGTTCGGAATACATGTCTTCAGTACTGCTGCCGGAATATTGTCAGGGCCCTAGCCTTTGCAGTATCCAGTACCTTCAGCCATTTCTTGATATTAAATGGTGTGAATTGTATTGGCTGAAGACTAATATCTGTGATGCTGGGGACCTCTGGAGGAGACTGAAATGGATCATCCACTCAGCATTCTGGCTAAAGATTGTTCCGAATACTGCAGCCTTGTCTTTTGCATACCTCAGCCTTGTCTTTTGCATATATGTTCTGGGCTCCTCTATCATTAAGGATGGGATATTTGTGGAGCCTCCTCCTCCAGTGAGTTGTTTAATTGTCCACCACCATTCACAGCTGGATGTGTCAGGACTGCAGAGATTAGATCTGATGTTCTGTGGAATGCTGAGCTCTGTCTATCACTTGCTGCTTATGCTGTTTGGCACTCAAGCAGTCTTGTGTTGTAGCTTCACCAGGCTGAGACCTCATTTTTCGGTGTGCCTGATGTTGCTCCGGATGCTCTCCTGCACTCTTCATTGAACCAGGTTGGTCCCCTGGCTTGGTGGCAATGGTAGAGTGGGAGATATGTCAGGCCACGAAGTTTCAGGCTTACTTACTGTTTGGAGTGGGTAGACGCTGTGCAGATCAGCAAGTGGCATGGTAAATGGGCTGCAGTATTAGGATCTTGTTGTAAAACATTTGTCTGTCTGGTGTTCCTCTTTTTATCCCCATCCTGCTCTCTGCTTTGATCTAAAGTCTTCTGGTTAGCTGCTACAATATTACTTCACCCTTTGGGATTTCTGTTAAAGTACAGATTTTAGGCAGAGCTGAAACACCCCTGTACTGATGGACCAGGCCATGACATCCCCTTCAGGTTCTGTGGCAGAACCTGGGATGTTGATTTGATAGACTAGGCAAGCAGCCAATCGTTGTATGTAGGATTCTCAGCCAGCTCCTATCATTGCCTGTGATTGATGAAGCCAATCAGAAACTTCCAGGAAAGAAGGTAGACCTTCTGCAGAGCTCCCTTTGGTCTTCAGTTCTGAGTTTTCAGCCAGGTCGCATCTGGAAAGTACGCTCTCTCTGCTGCTCTCTCTCTCCCTCGGCCAGCTGATTTCTAAAACCTCCAAGCCAGTTCTGTGAAGGCTCTTCTAATGAGAAGGCAGACAGCGCTCAAGTTTGCGGAAGGCTTCTCGAGTAAGAAAACATGTAGTCACTCGCCAGGTCTGTAACCTTTTAGCTCTCTGCCTGAAGGGTGATGTACCATCGATTGCACGCGAGGCGAGTGATTTACCAAAGTCTGGCTTTAATTGACTAGAACACAGCTCTGCGATCGTCTACAGTGGAAAGGGACGATCGTCAGGCGTTTGAGCATTTATACCTCGTTAATAGAGGTGTGGTTAACTCAGCCTCTCGGCCAATCGGTCGAGAGGCACATGACCGACCAGGGCCAATGGTAAGCTGACGTTCTGGCCCAATGGCAGACGAGTATGCAGATCATATCATGACATTCACCCCTTACGGAGAAGGAAGGGGGGGGGGGGGGGGGTGTGAACGAGACCCAGGGTGTGGGGGGAGGGGGGGAGAGAGAACTGATGATATGAGTAGCCGTCGGGAGAATAATTTTCTCTCCGTACCCTTATCGAATTTGGGGGCTTGCCACTGGCCCAGACATAACAATATTTACAAAAGAAAGTCCATGGGGCTGTAGAACTCTAGAAGGATTCGATCAGTCTTTTGGTGGTCCTTGACGTCCTGGCCGAGCGCCGTAGTAGTGAGGAGTTGTCGTCGGATCGGCTGATGGTCCTGCTGATGTCCTGGAGTCCGGGAGCGATAGACTTCGAGTAGTCTCCGTCACCTGAGCTGGCCGTGGAGACGCCAAGGATGAGGGATGGGGAAGCTGAGTGGGGTGCTGGGGTGAAAAAGGGGAGGGGGGGTCTGTGGTGGGGGGGCCGCACGCCGGCGGGTGCCAGGTCCGGAGGGAGGAGACCGTGTCCTGCCGACCGTCGGGGTACTCCACATACGCGTACTGCGGGTTAGCGTGGAGTAACTGGACATGCTCCACCAACGGGTCGGACTTGTGCACCCGCACATGCTTCCGGAGCAAGATGGGCCCGGGGGTGACCAGCCACGTCGGGAGAGGGGATCCGGAGGACGACTTCCTGGGGAGAACAAGAAGACGCTCATGAGGTGTCTGATTAGTTGCAGTACAGAGGAGTGAGCGGATAGAATGTGGGGCATCGGGGAGCACCTCTTGCCATCGGGAAATAGGGAGATTTCTAGACCGGAGGGCCAGTAGTATGGTCTTCCAGATGGTACCATTCTCCCGCTCGGCCTGTCCGTTACCCCGGGGGTTATAGCTGGTCATCCTGCTAGAGGCGATGCCCCTGTCGAGCAGGAATTGACGCAGCTCGTCGCTCATAAATGAGGACCCCCGATCGCTGTGAATGTACGCGGGGTAGCCGAACAGTGAGAAGATGGAGAGTAGGGCCTTAATGACGGTCGATGTGGTCATGTCGGGACAGGGAATGGCGAAGGGGAAGCGGGAGAATTCGTCAATTACCGCCAGGAAGTAAATGTTGCGGTTGTTAGAGGGAAGGGGCCCTTGAAGTCAATGCTAAGACGTTCAAAGGGGCGGGATGCTTTGATCAGGTGTGCGCGCTCGGGGCGGTAGAAGTGCGGTTTGCACTCGGCAGATGTGGCAGTCATGGGTTACTGACCTGACTTCCTCGATGGAGTAGGGCAGGTTGCGGGCCTTAATGAAGTGGTGTAGGCGGGTCACCCCTGGATGGCAGAGGTCTGCGTGGAGGGAGCGGAGGCGGTCTATCTGCGCGCTGGCGCGGGTACCGCAGGACAGGGCATCAGGAGGCTCATTGAGCTTCCCAGGACGATACAAGATATCATAGTTGTATGTGGACAACTCGATCCGCCACCGTAAAATCTTGTCATTTTTGATCTTGCCCCTTTGTGCATTATCAAACATGAAGGCTATGACCGTTGGTCTGTGAGGAGGGTAAACCTCCTGCCGGCCAAATAGTGCCTCCAATGTCGCACGGCTTGACTATGGCCTGGGCTTCCTTTTCCACAGAGGGTGGCGGAGTTCGGAAGCCTGGAGAGTTCTGGAGAAGAAGGCCACGGGTCTGCCCGCTTGGTTCAGGGTGGCCGCCAGAGCTACTTCTGATGCGTCGCTCTCGACCTGGAAGGGGAGGGCCTCGTCGATGGCGCGCATCGTGGCCTTTGCGATGTCCGCTTTGATGCGGCTAAAGGCCTGGCAGGCCTCCGTCGACGGCGGGAAGGTCGTGGTTTGCATGAGGGGACGGGCCTTGTCCGCGTAGTTGGGAACCCATTGGGCGTAGTATGCAAAAAACCCCAGGCAGCGTTTGAGGGATTTGGGGGTATTGGGGAGAGGGAGTTCCATCAGGGGGCGCATGCGTTCGGGTTCGGGGCCTATCACTCCGTTACGCACTACGTAGCCGAGGATGGCTAGGCGGTCGGTGCTGAACACGCATTTATCCTTCTTTGTACGTGAGGTTAAGGAGTTTTGCGGTTTGGCGGAATTCTGGAGGTTGGCGTCATGGCCCTGCTGGTCGTGGCCGCAGATGGTGACATTATCAAGGTACGGGAAGGTAGCCTGTAATCCGTACTTCTGACCATTCGGTCCATCTCCCGTTGGAAGACCGAGACCCCATTTGTGACACCAAACGGAACCCTAAGGAAGTGGTAGAGGCGCCCGTCAGCCTCGAAGGCGGTGTACAGTCGGTGACTCGCGCGGATGGGGAGCTGGTAGTAAGCGGACTTAAGGTCCACAGTTGAGAAGACCTTGTATGTCGCGATCTTGTTTACCATGGTAGAAATACGGGGAAGAGGATACGCGTCCAGTTGCGTAAACCGATTGATGGTTTGGCTGTAATCGATGACCATCCGGTTTTTCTCCCCCGTCCGGACCACCAGCACTTGGGCTCACCAGGGACTGTTGCTGGCCTTCGTGACCCCTTCCGTCAGCAAACCTCTGGACCTCGGACCTGATGAAGGATCGGTCCTGGGCGCTGTACCGTCTGCTCCGTGTGGCGACGGGTTTGCAATCGGGGGTGAGGTTAGCAAACAGGGAGGGAGGGTCCACTTTGAGGGACGCGAGGCTACAGACAGTGAGGGGAGGTATAGGGCCGCCCGAATTGAAAGGTCAAGCTCTGTAGGTTGCACTGGAAGTCCAGGTCCTAGGAGTGCCGGTGCGCAAAGGTCAGGGAGGACAAGGAATTTATAATTTTTAAAAACCTTCCCCTTGGACCGTGAGGTCCGCGATTGCAGCACCCGGTGATGTGGACGGAGTGCGAAGCCCTGAGGCTAAACCGATTTTGAGTGTTACGGGATGGACAGGGAGCACGCAGCGTCTTACCGTGTCAGGGTGAACGAAGCTTTCCGTGCTCCCGGAGTCCAGCAGGCAGTCCGTCCTCGTGCCGTTGAGGTGGATCAGCGTAGTCGTTTTGGCGAGCGTGGCTGGATTGAGACCTGGTCGAGTTGAACGGCCGTGAGACTGGTAGATAAATCCGTCTCGGCCGTCGAGTCGATGCTGGAGGGACCTTGCGTGGCAGATCTGGAAGTCGGTGGCCAGGATCCATATGTGAGGTGAACGGGCCGCGAGCCGCTGGAGAAAATCCGTCGTCGCTGTCCGATTCGATGCTGGAGGGACCTTGCTGGGCAGATCTGGAAGTCAGTGGCCAGAGATCCACATGTGAGGTCTGTTCCCCAAGATGGCGGCGCCCAGTATCCGCACGTGGGGTCGGGGCCCCAAGATGGCGGCGCACAGGACCCGCACGTGGGGTCGGCACCCCAAGATGGCGGCACCCAGGAAGCCCTCGGGCCGCTGGTGGCGGAGCTATCGCTTGCCGGCGCTGCTGAGCTGATGAGGTGAGTCGCGCGAGGCCGGCTTCCAGGAGGCGAGCCGGGTGTAGCAGCTGTGGTGATGCGCAGGGTCCGGCTCCAGGAGGCGAGCCGGGTGTAGCAGCTGTGGGGGCGCGCAGGCCGGCTCCAGAGGTGAGTAACATGCATCAGCTGTGGGGATGCGCAGGCCCGGCTCCAGGTCGCCGGTTAGGTGCAGCAGCAGCTGCGGGAGGAGGTAAGGCGCGCAGGCCGGGTGCGGGGGGCCGGGGGCGTGGGGGAGCAGAGTCGCGCTGCGGGCAGGCAGGGACCGGAGTGCCCGGAGTGGCGAGCCGGTCGGGTGCCGGGGCCCGGGGGGCGGGGGGGAGAAACGTGCGGGGCAGGCTGGCAGAGGCCTGGAGGGGCCGGGGATGTGCGCTTGTCGGCTGGCGGGGCGCGAGTCGGGAGCGGCTGGAGGGGCCCTGGAGGAGAGAGAGAGGCACACATGCCGTTTGCAGAGGCCTGGGGGAGGGGGGGAGAGTGCTGTGCAGCTTCCAGAAGCGCTGCAGCCAGCGTTTTGGCCTGGCAGACCGTGGAGTAGTGCCCTTCTTCCCGCAGCTCTTACAGAGGGCGGAGCGGGCTGGGCAGCGCGAGCGAGGGTGTTTAGTGTACCCGCAAAAGTAGCAGCGGGGCCCCGCGGAATTATCGGGGCGCCCCGTGGCACAAGCCTGAGGGAGGCCGGGAGCGGCGGGTGGCTGGTGGGAAGCGTGCCAGGAGGCGGCCTGGCCAGGGTCATAGGTGCGAGCGCTTAGATCTGCGACCTCCAGGGAGGCGGAGAGAGTCAGCGTCTCTGTTAAACTGAGTTCGTCTCTTTCCAGCATCCGCTGGCGGATCATGGGGAGACAGCATCCCAGCCACGTAAGCGTCTCTGATGAGTAGCTCCATGTGCTCTGTAGCGGACACCGCTACACAGGCGCAACCTCTCCCCAGGGCATAGAGGGCCCGGGCGTATTGGTCTAGAGACTCACCGGGGACCTGCTTTCTGATGGCCAGCAGATGTCGAGCGAATACCCTGTTGATCGGTTTGATGAATTGTCCTTTTAGCTTTTGTATAGCGTCATCAAAATCCGTTTCCTCTTTGATTATGGGCGTAAGCGTCAATACCCACGCTGGAGTGGAGGACTGTGCAGCTTCTGTGCCCCGGTGGGGGGGGTGGTTGTAGATGCTAGGAACCCTTCGAGGCAAGTCAGCCAGAGTTGGAAAAGTTCTGCAGTGTTTGGAGTTTGCGGGCTGATGCGGAGGCATTCGGGCTTGATGCGGAACTCCATCTTCAAAGTCGTAGTTAATTAAATTGATGTACCATCGATTGCACGCGAGGCGAGTGATTTACCAAAGTCTGGCTTTAAATTAACTAGAACACAGCTCTGCGATCGTCTACAGTGGAAAGGGACGATCGTCAGGTGTTTGAGCATTTATACCTCGTTAATAGAGGAGTGGTTAACTCAGCCTCTCGGCCAATCGGTCGAGAGGCACATGACCCACCAGGGCCAATGGTAAGCCGACGTTCTGGCCCAATGGCCGACGAGTATGCAGATCATATCATCAGAAAGGGCTAAGGAAGAGTTCAAAATTAAAGCTTAAGGTGAGAGCATTCATGATAAAACTGTCAAAGAGTCTTGTACAGAAATCAGGCAAGTGAAAGACTGCTAATTCCAGGATCAAAGCTGCATTAATCTCACAGGGAGGCAAAAGCTCCATCTAGTGCAGAAGAGCAGACGTGCACTGATCTGAACATTCTGTGTGTAGCGCCATCTTGTGGCTGGTGATTGGAATCACGCTGACCTGAGAATCCCTATACCTAGCTCCATCCAGTGGCGGAAGGACAGAACTACGCCAATCTGAAAACCCTTGAGAAATCTATTCCCAAAGGCTGCAATCACAGCAGTGAAGTCTCCTCTCAAGCCTACCCTTTAATCCATGTTTCTTTTATGCTCACCAACCCTTACCTTGTGCCTGTCTGGGTGGTGGATGGATGGGGCTTTGGGATTAGGTAGACTGGTAGACCATTGTCCTCTTATTCTTTCTATATACATTTTTCTTTTTTTTATTAATACACAGTTTGTTTATGTTCTATTTTATAAATCTGTTTCTGTAAATCATTGTAACAGTCAAGCGTAAAGATCTTCAGAAAACCCAAAATATTGGTTTATTCACTTACTTAGGACTCTGGGATCTGTGGGGCTGGAAATGACCACACACTCACTGAGGCAATTGTAACACGGGAACGGAATCTAGGAGGCTGCGGAGTCTGGAATCAACTGCGCGGGAACCAATAATAATAATAATCTTTATTATCACAAGTAGGCTTACATTAACACTGCAATGAAGTTACTGTGAAAAGCCCCTGGTCGCCACATTCCGGCACCTTTTCGTGTACACAGAGGGAGGATTCAGAATGTCCAAATTACCTAACATCTGGGACTTCTGGGAGGAAACTGAAGGACCCGAAGGAAATCCACGTAGACACGGCGAGAACGTGCAGACTGCTCAGACAGTGACCCAGCCGGGAAGCGAACCTGATGCTGTGAAGCAACAGTTACTAACCACTGTGCTGCCATGCCACCCTTGTCCATTAAAGGGAATTATTAGTTTGCTCATGGGCTAGGAGGTTACTTGCTTTGGCAAATAAAATGGAAGAGAGAAAGTTTGAGGAAGTGCAGGTCATAGAACCGGGATCTGAAAAATGGTGAGGGAAAAGTTGCATGGAGCGATTGACGAGTGTTATGAGACATATGCAATTCCTATGAAGAACGATCCAATTGTATCTTGGAGCAAATCAGACACTGGAAAAATCTGCAGGTTGTGGCTTTCCCTCAGCTCAGTTGGGTGACAAATAATCAAGTTGTTGAAAAATCTCGTCACCCAGCTTAACAAGGGGAAAAGACCTAAAAAGTGTTAATGGCAATCTTGGAAGTAATTTCTCTCCCCGTCCACAGTTGACAGCTGAAAGATTCTGCTTCCATTGCAATGGTGAAGAGGAAGGGGAAATATTTAGCATTTTGTAGCAACGTTACGTAATTAGCAAAGTACTGTGAATGCGGTCAAACATGCGATGATACACTTTGAGACAGATTGGTCTGTGGACTCAGAAATGAAAGCCATCCAAAGGATACTGTTAACTAAAGGGGCTCTAAGTGTGAAATCTGCCCTGGAAATCCGCTCCTTTCATGCAACTTGCAGCAAAAGAGGCTTCATTGATTGGCTGCAAACAAAAGTTCTTAGATAGAGTGTTCTAAATGTAGTCTGCAAAAAAATCTACCATGTCATCACTGTGCTCAAGTGGTACAGTCATCAGAAGGTTAAGGCGAATAAATGCAATAATTATGGTAAGGAGGCTATATTGCAAAGGCATATTGGTCATGTGAACCTTCATCAGCTCCGAAGAAGTATACCAAGCCATATTGGTATTAGGTGATCAGCAAGACTTCTGGGTATTCCCAAAACTTGTTGGAAATACAATCAAGATGGAAGTGGGTACGAGTGCTGCAGTATCACTAATAACTGAGACAATTGTACAGTCAGAAGCTAAAACATCTACCTTTATGACCATCAAATGTTGTTCTAAGGATGTACACAGAAGAGGTTGTACCATTAAAGGGGTTCGTTATGGTGAAGGTTAATGGTCAAAAAGCGGAGATGCCTCTCCACGATGTCCGAGGAAACTTCCCTGCCTTGTTTGGTAGAGCCTGGTTGAGAAAGATAAAACTCAACTGGGCCATCGTGAACCAACAAGTTGATTCAAAGAATGGCTTCAACTAACTTTTGAACAAGTATGCGAAGATGATTCAAGCATCACTGGGCTCAACAACAGGAGTTGAAGTTAAATTCAAGACCAAGCCAGACAGTACACCAACATCTCAGAATGAACAGTACCATACACCATCAGGCCAAAAGTTGAAGTAGAACTTGAAAGATTAGTTCAGACAGGAGTCATTTCTGGTGGCATCTTTAATGGGAGGGGCCATGTTTTGCAGTTGCTTCTGCAACACAAAGCTGTACAGATAGATTCAGTTCGCTCTTAAAGGACTCACCCTCGAAAATGCTTTGTACCAATATAAGCAAGTGGAAACCCCTTGTTGCTGATTTCATCCATGAGTGGTATTCAAGATATGTTGATTTGCTGAATTGGAAAAAATATACTGTTATTGGCCAGGGTTTCGAAAACTCCAAAGTATATCAGGGATTTCACCTGACCTGCAACTGTTTATTAATTTTGGTTACGGGAGCACAAGGGCCTACCTTTCAGGTGTTATTTACCAAGGCCTTAAGCACTATTAATCAAAAACAAAGTTTATTCTACGAATTTAGTTAACATTTTTATGAACACACACAGTAAACATTTTTATCAACTACAAACATAAATACCCCACACAGCTACAGTACTCTATATATAACCCTTAATAAATTCCCCTTTAAGGCCCCATGAACTGGAAACACCTTTTCAAAGGTGTGGCCCAGCACACAGCACTCAAGACTTGGTTTAGATGCTCTTGTTCTTTCCAAAACAAAAGGTTTGAATTTCTTCCAGAAAACAATTATTTCTTTACAAGTTGTCAAGTAATCTGGAAAGAGCTTTTAAAATGCAGAGAGGGAGAGACAGGACAAGACGGCTCTGTCTGAATCCTGTAGCTAATATGAAAACGAAAACAAAAAAACTCAGCACCACACAAGGCGAAAGTAAAACTCAGAGCCACAGCCCAGCTCCACCCAGACAATGGAATCGCTGAGAAACCATGTGATAAGACATTTCTACAAGGGACAATCCCATGACACCTCCCCCCAAGAAAAAAGATACGCCATCAACTTCAAAGATGGTTTCATTTTTCACCTTTTCACTTTGCCAAAAAGAACAATTGACAATAAGGTACATTGTTTTTAACAAGAACAAACAGACAAACATTGATAGTAATACAGTCCATTTTACTTCTTCTCCTACCATCTAACCTGCGTCTCTTCATCACATTCGTGACAAAGCATAGGCTATCACGCTTTCTCGTCCTCCATATGTATAATTCTTAAATGAAATGGTTGTAAAAATAAACTCCATCGAAACAGTCTTGCATTGTTATTTCTGAATCTCTCCAAAAACGTTAATGGATTATGATCAGTATATATAATTGCTTCAGACATAACATAAATGTAAAAATGTTTGCAAAGCCAGCACCAAGCTCAAAGTCTCCTTCTCAATTGTTGAATACTTCTTCTGGTGATCATTCAATTTTAGGAAAAATATCCAATAGGTCGCTCTATTCCTTCATCGTCTTCTTGCAAGAGCACACACCTACGCCCACATCACTCGCATCGACAGCCACTTGAATGGTTTTGTGAATTTGGGTTGGCCAACACAGGAGCAGTGGTTTAACACAGCCTTCAGGCCGTCAAATGCCTGTTGACACTCCGCCGTCCACTGAAATTTGCCAAGCTTCTTCAGCAAGTCCATCAGTG
This sequence comes from Scyliorhinus canicula, assembly GCF_902713615.1. Taxonomy (NCBI): domain Eukaryota; kingdom Metazoa; phylum Chordata; class Chondrichthyes; order Carcharhiniformes; family Scyliorhinidae; genus Scyliorhinus; species Scyliorhinus canicula. The sequence goes on along the minus strand of NW_024055856.1, from coordinate 4,548 downwards.
GAGCAAACATGCTGCTAAAAATTCAGCACAAATTTTCAGTAAAATCCACTCGCAAGAAATCGCATTATTTCCCTTTGTGTCGAGGATCTTAAACCTCCCCAATAACTTTTATTTTCACATCCCGTGGAAACCATTCGTTCTGTCCATTGTATGTACAAGGAACATGACTTGGGTTTTTCCCAAATTCACTTTTGGCGAGGTTTACGACCAAATCCACCTCCTGAAGTCGATCAAATACGTCCATCAGATGCTTCAAATGTTCTTCATGTCTAACTAAAAATCACCAGATCGTCTATCCAGACCCGCACAATTGGGTAATCCTGAAACGAATTTGTTGGTTAACCGTTGACATGTGGCTGGGACTTTTTCATGCCAAATGGCAATAACTTTTGAATTGGTATATAACATCTGGATGAAATGAAAAATCGCTTATTGTCACAGTAGGCTTCAAATGAAGTTACTGTGAAAAGCCCGTAGTCACCACATTCCGGCACCTGTTCGGGGAGACTGATACGGGAATTGAACCGTGCTGCTGGCCTACCTTGGCCTGCTGTAAAAGCCAGCTATTTAGCCCAGTGTGCTAAAACTTTATCTCCACTGGTAAAACTTGCTTTCTTGCCCGCTAACCGTTTCATCACATGCTGTGCAACTTGTAAATGTTGTCTAGCCAATTTACCTGCTCTATTTAATCGGTCCCTAAAATTTTACACATAATCCAATAATGTAATTCCTGACTGCTCACTCACCAATTTCTCCTTAATCAATTTAAGTGGTCCTCTTACCTCAAAAGCTGAAATCTCCTTCAACATAATTATAAAGGTACCTGCCTTTAGGTAAATCCAGTTTGGAAATAAAAGCCGATTGTCCCACCATCTCAATGCAATCCTCCAAGCGTGGGACAAGATAAGAGTCTGTCCTTGTAACTGCATTCACCTTTCTATAGTCCACACACAATCGTTGGGTACCGTTTGGTTTTGGTACTAACACTATGAGTGAGCTCCATTGGCTGCAACCCACTTCAATTATACCATTTTTAGGCATATTTCCAATTATGTTTTAATCTGTGCCAATTTTAAAGGGTTACGTTCATATGGATGTTGTTTAATTGGAACAGCAATTTCCCCCATCTACATCATGTATAGCCATTTTAGTACTTCCCAACTTATCTCCACAACTTGCCCATGTGATATTAATAACTCTTTCAGGTCAGTTTGTTTTTCCTCTGCAAGATAACTCAATAATTTATCCCAATTTTTAAGAACATCCTCGATACCCAATTTAATTTGAGGAATGTCAAATTCAGAGTCATCTGGATTTGGTTCTTCACTTTGAGTTAGAATCACTAAACCTCCTCCTTTTGCTCTCCTTCCCGTTCAAAGTACCCTTTGAGTATATTCACATGACACATATTGAGTTATTCACATGTGTAATCTGGGTCTATGTGGACTGTGTTTGATGCAGTGTAGAGAGAGACAGGCTTCCAACACTTGATGACATTCAACATGATTTTATTTAACATCGAACTGTATTACATGCTTAACTGTGGGTTGACACTATGCTGACTTGACTGGAGACCTGAGGCTCGCCTGACCAGACTAACTGACTACCACATGGTGTTTGTACTAGCTGCTGCTCACGAGCTCTGACTGTCTCAGAGGCTGAATCCCAAGAGAGCGGGAAAACTGGTGCCCTCTGGCTTTATAGTGGTCGTGTCCTGTCTGGTGATTGGCTGCTGTGTTCTGTGTGTTCACTGGTCATCCTGTGTGTCAATCACTGCCTGTCTGAACTCCATATACATGAATGTATATTATGACAACACTCGGTGAGTTTTCCTTCTATCTGGTTTTCTTACCACATAATTTATCTCACTGAATTTCCTTTCAATCTGATAAGGTCCACAAAATCTTGCTTTTAAAGGTTCACCTACCACTGGTAACAATTCTAAAACTTTATCTCCACTGGCAAAACTTGCTTTCTTGCTCGCTACCCGTTTCATCACATGCTGTGCATCTTTTAAAAGTTGTCTTGCCAATTCACCTGCTCTATTTACTCGTTCCCTAAAATTTTACGCGTAATCCAATAATGTAATTCCAGACTGCTCACTCACCAATTTCTCCTTAATCAATTTAAGTGGTCCTTTTACCTTGTGACCAAAAATTAGTTTAAAAGGACTGAATTTGATTGACTCATTAGGTGCATCCCTAATTGCAAACAGTATGAATGGAATTCCTTTATCCAATCCCCTGGATAATCTTGACAAGAAGCCCTCAACATTGTCTTCAATGTCTGATGACACCTTTCTAACGCTCTCTGCGATTCTGGATGCTACGCAGTTGATTTAAATTGTTTTACTCCTGAGCTATCCATAACTTCCTTGAATAACCTTGAGGTAAAATTTGATCCTTGATCTGATTGTATTTCTGTAGGTAGTCCATATCTAGTAAAGAATTGAACTATCTCCTCCACAATCTTTTTAGCTGTAATATTGCGTACTGGAATGCCTCTGGAAACCTAGTAGACACATCCATTATGGTCAAAAGATATTGATTCCCACTTTTTGTTTTAGGAAGCTGTCCTATGCAATCAATTAAGACCCTTGTAAAAGGTTCCTCAAATGCTGGAATGGGTATTAAGGGCGCTGGTTTTATCATCGCTTGAGGCTTCCCTATCACTTGACTTGTGTGACATGATTGACAAAATTTAAAATACGTCTTTATGTAGTCCAGGCCAATAAAAATGTTTTTGTATTTTAGCTTGAGTTTTCCTTATTCCCAAATTTCCTCCCACTGGTACCCATGTGCTATTCGCAAGACCTCCTTTCTATACCCTACCGGCAATATCACTTGATGAACTTCTGCCCACTTTTCATCCACCTGCATATGTACATATGTCCATTTTCTCATTACGACATCATTTTTAAGGTAATAACATTCTGGTATATACTCCGATTCCTCTTCCGTGTATGCTTTCTGATACATTATTTTTATATCTTTCTGTTGTAAATCAGCCAATTTCCTGAACTAAAAATATCTGCCTCATCCTCCACCTGTTCTTGTTGTTTTCCAACCATCTGATCAAAAATCATTTCTGATAATTGAACTTCAACTTTATCTTCTCTCTTTGATTTCTCCTCTTGTCTTAACCTGTGACTTTACGACCTTGGTATTACACAATCAGGAAAAATCCCAGAACATTCAACAATATTCAGTTGTTTGATTTTCCACTGGCTTATCAACCACGATAGGCATCACTCCCACCTGTGATCCAGGTACATCATTACTCAAAATAAACTGTATTCCTGGACAGGATAGTTTCTCTATTACTCCTATTACCACTTCACCACTCTTCACTGGACTTTCCAACCTGATCTTATATAATGGAACACAACTCTTCTCACCCTGAATTCCACATATTACCACCTTTTCTGACAATATTCATCTCAAATTACATAACTACTTATCCCTTAGCATCAAAGATTCACTAGCTCACGTATCTCTTAAAATTCTGACTTTTTTTAACCCACTCCTCCTGGTACACATTAGTAAACTTTACCCACAAGTCAATTCTTTAAAGAGATCTGGCACCTTCTTACCAATCACCTCTTGATCAGGCTGTACATTCTTTTGCACCTTCTTTGCTTCAATTGGGCTTTCCTTTCCCACTTTAACATACCCCACTGGCTTATCCTGTTTTACTACATCAACCTTCCCATTGCTTTTTTTCAACCCCCAACACTGTGACTTTACATGGCCGAGTTTATTACAGTAAAAACATCTGAAACTTTTCATTTCTCTTCCACCCTCCTGGATTTCTTTTTTAATCTGAGGTACACTCTCCTTATTATATCCCTCCTTATTATCAGATCTCCTTTACCTTTACCACTTGAGTTTTTCTATTTTCCCCATTTTCAATCCCTCACAGGCTGAAACTGATGTCGGAAACCAAACTTTGATTTATGAACTAATTCATAATCATCTGCCATTTCTGCTGTTAATCTCACAGTTTTAACCCTCTGCTCTTCCACATGAGTTCTCACTACTTCAGGAATTGAATTTTTAAACTCCTCCAAACGTATAATTTCTCTGAGAGCTTTATATGTTTGGCCTATTTTCAAAGCCCTTCTCCATCTATCAAAATTACTCTGCTTGATCCTTTCAAAGTCCATGTATGTTTAACCAGGTTCTTTCCTTAAATTTCTAAATATTTGTCTGTGGGCTTCAGGCACTAGTTCATCTGCACCTAAGATTGATTTTTACACCTCCTCATACGTCGCAGTTATCTCCTCTGATAATGATGTAAACACTTCACTAGCGCTACCTGCCAACTTTGTTTGAATCAGTAATACCCACATGTCCTGTGGCCATTTCATTTGTTTAGCTAACTTCTCAAATGAAATGAAAAAGGCTTCTACATCCTTCTCATCATCTAAATCATGGCACCCGATTGCAACTTGTCAGCTCAAAATGAGAAGTTGTCCAAATCTTCCAGCATATGATCATGAATTGCTTCAGTATATGAGAAACTTTGAATGGTGCTGAACATTATGCA
>NW_024055855.1:0-30288 GCF_902713615.1 Scyliorhinus canicula | reverse complement strand
CACACTGTCTCTCACACACACAAGCTCACACACACTCACACACACACACTCTCACACACTCTCTCACGCACACACACACTCTCTCACACACCCTCTCACACACTCACTCTCATTTGCACTCTCTCTCTCACACACTCTCGCCCACACTCTCGCCCACACTCTCTCGCACACATTCTCTCGCAGACTCTCTCATGCACACACTCTCAAACACACTCTCACTAACACACTCCCTCACACACACACTCACTCACACACACTCTCACACCCATACTCTCTCTCACACACACAAACACTCACAGACACTCTCACTAACACACTCCCTCACACACACACTCACTCACACACACTCTCACACACATACTCTCTCTCACACACACAAACACTCACACACACTCTCACTCACACACTTTCTCAATCACACACTCTCACACACACTCTCACTCACATACACTCTCACTCACTCACACTCTCGCACACACTCTCTCGCACACTCTCTCGCAGACTCTCTCGCACACACACTCTCTCACTCGCACTCTCACACACGCTCTCACTCACACGCACACTCACACACACACTCTCTCTCACACACACCCTCACACTCTCACACACACACTCACACATACACTCACTCAAACACTCTCTCACTCACACACACTCTCACACACTCTCACTCACACAAAGTCTCACACACTGTTACTAACACACACATTCTCACTCACACACACTAAAACACACACACTCACTCACACTCTCACTCACACACACTCACTCGCACACACTCTCTCGCACACACTCTCTCGCAGACTCTCTCGCACACACACTCTCTCACTCGCACTCACACACGCTCTCACTCACACGCACACTCACACACACACTCTCTCTCACACACACCCTCACACTCTCACACTCACACACTCACACATACACTCACTCAGACACTCTCTCACTCACACACACACTCACACACTCTCTCACACACTCTCTCACTGACACACACTCTCACTCACACATTCTCTCACTCACACACTCTCACGCACTCTCTAACTCACACACACTCTCACACACACACTCTCTCAAACACACTCTCTCACACACACACTCACACACACACTCTCTCTCACACACACACTCACACTCTCACACACACACACTCACACACGCTCACTCAAACACTCTCTCACTCACACACACTCACACACTCTCACTCACACACAGTCTCACACACTGTCACTCACACACACTCTCACTCACACACACTCTAACACACACACTCACTCACACACTCACTCACTCACACTCTCACACACTCACTCTCACTTGCACTCTCTCTCTCACACTCTTGCCCACACTTTCTCGCACACATTCTCTCGCAGACACTCACTCACACACTCACATACTCACACACAAACTCTCACTCACATACACTCTCAGTCACACACACTCACTCGCACACACTCACTCACACACACACTCTCACTCACACACACTCTCACACACTCTCTCACTCACTCACACACTCTCTCACACACCCTCTCACACACTCACTCTCACTTGCACTCTCTCTCTCACACTCTCGCCCACACTCTCGCCCACACTCTCTCGCACACATTCTCTCGCAGACTCTCTCACGCACACACTCTCACACACACTCTCACTAACACACTCCCTCACACACACTCTCACTCACACACACTCTCACACACATACTCTCTCTCACACACACAAACACTCACTCACACTCTCGCACACACTCTCTCGCACACACTCTCTCGCAGACTCTCTCACACACACACTCTCACACACACTCTCTCACTCGCACTCTCACACACGCTCTCACTCACACACATACTCACACACACACTCTCTCACCCACACAGACACTCACATACTCACACGCACTCTGACACACTATCTCACTCACACACACTCTCACTCACACACTCACACACACACTGTCTCTCACACACACTAACTCACACACACTCACACACACACTCTCTCACACATGCACTCACACACACACTCTCACACACACACACTCACACACACTCTCACTCACACACACTCTCACACACTCTCACTCACACACACTCTCACACACTCTCTCACTCACACACACACACTCTCTCACACACCCTCTCACACACACACTCTCACGTGCACACTCTCTCGCACACTGTCTCACACACACTCTCTGGCCCACTCCTTCTCACAGACTCTCTCACAAACACACTCTCACACACACTCTCACTCACACACACTCTCACAGACACTCTCACTCACACACTCTCTCACACACGCTCTCACTCACACACACTCACACTCTCACACACACAAACACTCTCACACACTCTCACTCACACACTCTCACTCACACACTCTCACACACACTCTCACTCAAATACACTCTCACTCACATGCACACTCACACTCTCTCACACACTCTCTCACTGACACACACTCTCACTCACACACTCTCTCACTCACACACTCTCTCACACACGCTCTCACTCACACACACTCACACTCTCACACACACAAACACTCTCACACACTCTCACTCACACAATCTCACTCACACTCTCACACACACTCTCACTCAAATACACTCGCACTCACACGCATACTCACACACTCTCTCACACACTCTCTCACTGACACACACTCTCACTCACACACTCTCTCACTCACACACTCTCACGCAATCTCTAACTCACACACACTCATAGAACATAGAACATAGAACAGTACAGCACAGATTAGGCCCTTCGGCCCTCAATGTTGTGCCGAGCCATGATCACCCTACTCAAACCCACGTATCCACCCTAGACTCACACACACTCACACACACACACTCTCTCACACACACACTCACACACACTCTCACTCAAACACTCTCTCACTCACACACACTCTCACACACTCTCACTCACACACAGTCTCACACACTGTCACTCACACACACCCTCTCACTCACACACACTCTAACACACACTCACTCACACACATACTCACTCACACTCTCACACACTCTCACTCACCCACACGCACTCGCACACACTCACTCACACACACACTCTCACTCACACACTCTCACACACTCTCTCACTCACACACACACTCTCTCACACACCCTCTCACACACACACTCTCACTTGCACTCTCTCTCTCACACACTCTCGCCCACACTCTCTCGCACACATTCTCTCGCAGACTCTCTCACGCACACACTCTCACACACACTCTCACTAACACACTCCCTCACACACACTCTCACTCACACACACTCTCACACACATACTCTCTCTCACACACACAAACACTCACACACACTCTCACTCACACACTCTCCCGCTCACACACACTCACACACACTCTCACTCACATACACTCTCACACACACACACTCACACACACTCTCACACACTATCTCACTCACACACACTCTAAATCATACTCTCTCACTCACATACTCTCTCACTCACACACTCTCACGCACTCTCTAACTCACACACACTCTCACACACACACTCATTCACACACACTCTCTCACACACACACTCACACACACTCTCTCTCACACACACACTCACACTCTCACACACACACTCTCACACACACACACTCACTCAAACACTCTCTCACTCACACACAGTCTCACACACTGTCACTCACACACACACTCTCACTCACACACACTAAAACACACACACTCACTCACACTCTCACTCACACACACTCTCACACACTCTCTCGCTCACACACACACTGACACATACTCTCTCTCACACACACACTCTCTCACACACACTCACACACACACTCTCACACCCATACTCTCTCTCACACACACAAACACTCACAGACACTCTCACTAACACACTCCCTCACACACACACTCACTCACACACACTCACACACATACTCTCTCTCACACACACAAACACTCACAGACACTCTCACTCACACACTTTCTCAATCACACACTCTCACACACACTCTCACTCACATACACTCTCACTCACTCACACTCTCACACACACTCTCTCGCACACTCTCTCGCAGACTCTCTCGCACACACACTCTCTCACTCGCACTCTCACACACGCTCTCACTCACACGCACACTCACACACACACTCTTTCTCACACACACCCTCACACTCTCACACACACACTCACACATACACTCACTCAAACACTCTCTCACTCACACACACTCTCACACACTCTCACTCACACAAAGTCTCACACACTGTTACTAACACACACACTCTCACTCACACAGACTAAAACACACACACTCACTCACACTCTCACTCACACACACTCACTCGCACACACTCTCTCGCACACACTCTCTCGCAGACTCTCTCGCACACACACTCTCTCACTCGCACTCACACACGCTCTCACTCACACGCACACTCACACACACACTCTCTCTCACACACACCCTCACACTCTCACACTCACACACTCACACATACACTCACTCAGACACTCTCTCACTCACACACACACTCACACACTCTATCGCACACTCTCTCACTGACACACACTCTCACTCACACATTCTCTCACTCACACACTCTCACGCACTCTCTAACTCACACACACTCTCACACACACACTCTCTCAAACACACTCTCTCACACACACACTCACACACACACTTTCTCTCACACACACACTCACACTCTCACACACACACACTCACACACACGCTCACTCAAACACTCTCTCACTCACACACACTCACACACTCTCACTCACACACAGTCTCACACACTGTCACACACACTCTCACTCACACACACTCTAACACACACACTCACTCACACACTCACTCACTCACACTCTCACACACTCACTCTCACTTGCACTCTCTCTCTCACACACTCTTGCCCACACTTTCTCGCACACATTCTCTCGCAGACACTCACTCACACACTCACATACTCACACACAAACTCTCACTCACATACACTCTCAGTCACACACACTCACTCGCACACACTCACTCACACACACACTCTCACTCACACACACTCTCACACACTCTCTCACTCACACACACACTCTCTCACACACCCTCTCACACACTCACTCTCACTTGCACTCTCTCTCTCACACTCTCGCCCACACTCTCGCCCACACTCTCTCGCACACATTCTCTCGCAGACTCTCTCACGCACACACTCTCACACACACTCTCACTAACACACTCCCTCACACACACTCTCACTCACACACACTCTCACACACATACTCTCTCTCACACACACAAACACTCACTCACACTCTCGCACACACTCTCTCGCACACACTCTCTCGCAGACTCTCTCACACACACACTCTCACACACACTCTCTCACTCGCACTCTCACACACGCTCTCACTCACACACATACTCACACACACACTCTCTCACCCACACAGACACTCACACACTCACACGCACTCTCACACACTATCTCACTCACACACACTCTCACTCACACACTCACACACACACTGTCTCTCACACACACTCTCTCACACACACTCACACACACACTCTCTCACACACGCACTCACACACACACTCTCACACACACACACTCACACACACTCTCACTCACACACACTCTCACACACTCTCACTCACACACACTCTCACACACTCTCTCACTCACACACACACACTCTCTCACACACCCTCTCACACACACACTCTCACGTGCACACTCTCTCGCACACTGTCTCACACACACTCTCTGGCCCACTCCTTCTCACAGACTCTCTCACAAACACACTCTCACACACACTCTCACTCACACACACTCTCACAGACACTCTCACTCACACACTCTCTCACACACGCTCTCACTCACACACACTCACACTCTCACACACACAAACACTCTCACACACTCTCACTCACACACTCTCACTCACACACTCTCACACACACTCTCACTCACAGACACTCTCACTCACACACTCTCTCACACACGCTCTCACTGACACACACTCTCACTCACACACTCTCTCACTCACACACTCTCTCACACACGCTCTCACTCACACACACTCACACTCTCACACACACAAACACTCTCACACACTCTCACTCACACAATCTCACTCACACTCTCACACACACTCTCACTCAAATACACTCGCACTCACACGCATACTCACACACTCTCTCACACACTCTCTCACTGACACACACTCTCACTCACACACTCTCTCACTCACACACTCTCACGCAATCTCTAACTCACACACACTCATAGAACATAGAACATAGAACAGTACAGCACAGATTAGGCCCTTCGGCCCTCAATGTTGTGCCGAGCCATGATCACCCTACTCAAACCCACGTATCCACCCTAGACTCACACACACTCACACACACACACTCTCTCACACACACACACTCACACACACTCTCACTCAAACACTCTCTCACTCACACACACTCTCACACACTCTCACTCACACACAGTCTCACACACTGTCACTCACACACACCCTCTCACTCACACACACTCTAACACACACTCACTCACACACATACTCACTCACACTCTCACACACTCTCACTCACCCACACGCACTCGCACACACTCACTCACACACACACTCTCACTCACACACTCTCACACACTCTCTCACTCACACACACACTCTCTCACACACCCTCTCACACACACACTCTCACTTGCACTCTCTCTCTCACACACTCTCGCCCACACTCTCTCGCACACATTCTCTCGCAGACTCCCTCACGCACACACTCTCACACACACTCTCACTAACACACTCCCTCACACACACTCTCACTCACACACACTCTCACACACATACTCTCTCTCACACACACAAACACTCACACACACTCTCACTCACACACTCTCCCGCTCACACACACTCACACACACTCTCACTCACATACACTCTCACACACACACACTCACACACACTCTCACACACTATCTCACTCACACACACTCTAAATCATACTCTCTCACTCACATACTCTCTCACTCACACACTCTCACGCACTCTCTAACTCACACACACTCTCACACACACACTCATTCACACACACTCTCTCACACACACACTCACACACACTCTCTCTCACACACACACTCACACTCTCACACACACACTCTCACACACACACACTCACTCAAACACTCTCTCACTCACACACTCTCACAGACTCTCACTCACACACAGTCTCACACACTGTCACTCACACACACACTCTCACTCACACACACTAAAACACACACACTCACTCACACTCTCACTCACACACACTCTCACACACTCTCTCGCTCACACACACACTGACACATACTCTCTCTCACACACACACTCTCTCACACACACTCACACACACACTGTCACACACACTCTCACACACACACTCACAGACACACTCACGCACGCACTCTCTCACCTGGGGCCGGTGCTAGCCCCTTAACAGTATTACCCCTGGGGCCGGTGCCAGCCCCTTAACAGTATTACCCCTGGGGCTGGTCCCAGCCCCTTAACAGTATTACCCCTGGGGCCCGTGCTAGCCCCTTAACAGTATTACCCCTGGGGCCCGTGCCAGCCCCTTAACAGTATTACCCCTGGGGCCGGTGCCAGTCCCTTAACAGTATTACCCCTGGTGCCGGTGCCAGCCCCTTAACAGTATTACCCCTGGTGCCGGTGCTAGCTCCTTAACAGTATTACCCCTGGGGCCGGTGCTAGCCCCTTAACAGTATTACCCCTGGGGCCGGTGCTAGCCCCTTAACAGTATTACCCCTGGGGCCGGTGCTAGGCCCTTAACAGTATTACCCCTGGGGCCGGTGCTAGCTCCTTAACAGTATTACCCCTGGGGCCGGTGCTAGCCCCTTAACAGTATTACCCCTGGGGCCGGTGTTAGCTCCTTAACAGTATTACACATGGGGCCGGTGCCAGCCCCTTAACAGTATTACCCATGGGGCCGGTGCCAGCCCCTTAACAGTATTACCCCTGGGGCCGGTGCTAGCCCCTTAACAGAATTACCCCTGGGGCCGGTGCTAGCTCCTTAACAGAATTACCCCTGGGGCCGGTTCTAGCTCCTTAACAGTAATACCCCTGGGGCCGGTGCCAGCCCCTTAATAGAATTACCCCTGGGGCCGGTGCTAGCTCCTTAACAGAATTACCCCTGGGGCCGGTGCCAGCCCCTTAATAGAATTACCCCTGGGGCCGGTGCTAGCTCCTTAACAGTATTACCCCTGGGGCCGGTGCTAGCTCCTTAACACTATTACCCCTGGGGCCGGTGGCAGCCCCTTAACAGTATTACCCCTGGGGCCGGTGCTAGTTCCTTAACAGAATTACCCCTGGGGCCGGTGCTAGCTCCTTAACAGTATTACCCCTGGGGCCGGTGCTAGCTCCTTAACAGAATTACCCCTGGGGCCGGTGCCAGCCCCTTAACAGTATTACCCCTGGGGCCGGTGCTAGCCCCTTAACAGTATTACCCCTGGGGCCGGTGCTAGCTCCTTAACAGTATTACCCCTGGGGCCGGTGCTAGCCCCTTAACAGTATTACCCCTGGGGCCGGTGCTAGCCCCTTAACAGTATTACCCCTGGGGCCGGTGCTAGCTCCTTAACAGTATTACCCCTGGGGCCGGTGCTAGCTCCTTAACAGTATTACCCCTGGGGCCGGTGCTAGCTCCTTAACAGTATTACCCCTGGGGCCGTTGCTAGCTCCTTAACAGTATTACCCCTGGGGCCGGTGCTAGCTCCTTAACAGAATTACCCCTGGGGCCGGTGCTAGCTCCTTAACAGTATTACCCCTGGGGCCGGTGCTAGTCCCTTAACAGTATTACCCCTGGGGCCGGTGCTAGCTCCTTAACAGTATTACCCCTGGGGCCCGTGCCAGCCCCTTAACAGTATTACCCCTGGGGCCGGTGCTAGCCCCTTAACAGTATTACCCCTGGGGCCGGTGCTAGCCCCTTAACAGTATTACCCCTGGGGCCCGTGCCAGCCCCTTAACAGTATTACCCCTGGGGCCGGTGCTAGCCCCTTAACAGTATTACCCCTGGGGCCGGTGCTAGCCCCTTAACAGTATTACCCCTGGGGCCGGTGCTAGCTCCTTAACAGTATTACCCCTGGGGCCGGTGCTAGCTCCTTAACAGTATTACCCCTGGGGCCGGTGTTAGCTCCTTAACAGTATTACCCATGGGGCCGGTGCCAGCCCCTTAACAGTATTACCCCTGGGGCCGGTGCTAGCCCCTTAACAGAATTACCCCTGGGGCCGGTGCTAGCTCCTTAACAGAATTACCCCTGGGGCCGGTTCTAGCTCCTTAACAGTAATACCCCTGGGGCCGGTGCCAGCCCCTTAATAGAATTACCCCTGGGGCCGGTGCTAGCTCCTTAACAGAATTACCCCTGGGGCCGGTGCCAGCCCCTTAATAGAATTACCCCTGGGGCCGGTGCTAGCTCCTTAACAGTATTACCCCTGGGGCCGGTGCTAGCTCCTTAACACTATTACCCCTGGGGCCGGTGGCAGCCCCTTAACAGTATTACCCCTGGGGCCGGTGCTAGTTCCTTAACAGAATTACCCCTGGGGCCGGTGCTAGCTCCTTAACAGTATTACCCCTGGGGCCGGTGCTAGCTCCTTAACAGAATTACCCCTGGGGCCGGTGCCAGCCCCTTAACAGTATTACCCCTGGGGCCGGTGCTAGCCCCTTAACAGTATTACCCCTGGGGCCGGTGCTAGCTCCTTAACAGTATTACCCCTGGGGCCGGTGCTAGCCCCTTAACAGTATTACCCCTGGGGCCGGTGCTAGCCCCTTAACAGTATTACCCCTGGGGCCGGTGCTAGCTCCTTAACAGTATTACCCCTGGGGCCGGTGCTAGCTCCTTAACAGTATTACCCCTGGGGCCGGTGCTAGCTCCTTAACAGTATTACCCCTGGGGCCGGTGCTAGCTCCTTAACAGTATTACCCCTGGGGCCGGTGCTAGCTCCTTAACAGAATTACCCCTGGGGCCGATGCTAGCTCCTTAACAGTATTACCCCTGGGGCCGGTGCTAGCTCCTTAACACTGTTACCCCTGGGGCCGGTGCTATCTCCTTAACAGAATTACCCCTGGGGCCGGTGCTATCTCCTTAACACTGTTACCCCTGGGGCCGGTGCTAGCTCCTTAACAGAATTACCCCTGGGGCCAGTGCTAGCTCCTTAACAGTATTACCCTGGGGCCGGTGCTAGCTCCTTAACAGTATTACCCCTGGGGCCGGTGCTAGCTCCTTAACACTATTACCCCTGGGGCCGGTGCTAGCCCCTTAACAGTATTACCCCTGGGGCCGGTGCTAGCCCCTTAACAGTATTACCCCTGGGGCCGGTGCTAGCTCCTTAACAGTATTACCCCTGGGGTCGGTGCTAGCTCCTTAACAGTATTACCCCTGGGGCCGGTGCTAGCCCCTTAACAGTATTACCCCTGGGGCTGGTGCTAGCCCCTTAACACTATTACCCCTGGGGCCGGTGCTAGCTCCTTAACAGTATTACCCCTGGGGCCGGTGCTAGCTCCTTAACAGAATTACCCCTGGGGCCGGTGCTAGCCCCTTAACACTATTACCCCTGGGGCCGGTGCTAGCTCCTTTACAGTATTACCCCTGGGGCCGGTGCTAGCTTTCTTAACAGTAGCGGAATCGGTCCCAATTTCCAAGTCGATTTTTATGTTGTTAAAATCCACAAATTCTGCTTTGACATCAACACATAGGGGGCGATTCTCCGAGCCTCGCGCCGGATCGGAGAATAGGCGGAACCACGCCACGACGCCCTCCGACTCCTGCGCACGATTCTCCGAGGTGCAGAGAATGAGCGCCATTTGTTTGGCGCGGCGCCGGCTGCGGGCTGCTGGAATCGGCAGGGCCGTCGATTCTCCAGCCGAAATGGGCGATCGGCCGCATCAGTACAACAGCTTCCTCCGGCGCCGTTCACCCCTGGTCGCTGCCGGCAGGAACTCTGGGAGAACAGTCGGGGGGCGGCAGCCTGTGGGGAGGGGGGCTCCTTCACCAGGGGGGCCACCGATGGGGTCTGGCCTGTGATCGGGGCACACTTATCGGCGTGCCAGCCAGCAAGCAGGGAAATACCCCCGTACCTGTAGTACAGGGGCCTTACCATAAAGCACCTACATAGACATCCTCTACATACAATATACTCATGAATGGTGACTACCACATTCACCCCTCGTTAAAAATATTTGAGTCCGGCGGGGGTGGTGGAGAACTATATACAGAAAGATGTGTTGTAAAAGTACAGATAATATTACAAATTCAGGCGGTCTGGAGCCTTGATCTGTCGTTGAGAGCGCCGCAGTGCTAGCGGCGACTCCGGCGTCGGTTTGGCTTTCGGTGACTCCGGGAGCGGTCGAAATCCGTGGGTGTGAGCAGGGGGAGGACGGATTGTCCTGGAGCGGGGGCTGCGGTGGGGTGCGCCGGGGGAGGGGAGGGTGGCACTGGGTCAGGGGTGTGTGTGTGTGTCTGGAACCAGCTGATGCCAGGTCCCTGAGGGAGACTGTGTCTTGGCAGCCGTCGGGGTATACTACGTAGGCGTACTGCGGGGTGACGTGAAGTAGCTGTACCCTCTCAACCAACAGGTCCGCCTTGCGGAGTCAAACGTGTCTACGGAGGAGAATGGGTCCTGGAGCTGCCAGCCACGTCGCGAGCGAAACCCCGGAGGTGGACTTCCTGGGGAAGGCAAAGAGACGTTCATGGGGAGTTTCGTTAGTAGCAGTGCACAGGAGCGAACCGAATGGAGTGGAGGGCATCGGGGAGTACCTCCTGCCAGCGGGAGGCCGAGAGGTTTCTGGACCATGGGGCCAGTTGGACGGCCTTCCAGATCATCCCATTCTCCCTCTCCACCTGCCCGTTTCCCCGCGAGTTGTAGCTGGTCGTCCTGCTTGAGGCAATGCCCCTTTTGAGCATGAACTGGCACAGCTCATCCCTCATGAATGAGGATCCCCTGTCGCTGTGGACGTAGGTGGGGAAGCGGACGAAGATGGTGTTGAAGGCTTTGATGACGGTGGCAGACATCATGGGATGGCGAAGGGAATCTGGAATATTCATCGACCACACTGAGGAAGTACGTGTTGCAGTCAGTGGAGGAGGGGGCCCTTTGAAGTCCACGCTGAGGCGTTCAAAGGGGCTGGAGGCCTTCACCAGACACGCATGGTCTGGCCGGTAAAAGTGCGCTTACACTCTGCGCAGACCTGCCAGTCTCTGGTGATTGCCCTGACCTCCTCGATGGAGTAGGGCAGGTTGTGGGCCTCGATGAAATGGTAAAAACATGTGACCCCCGTGTGACAGAGGTTGTCATGCAGAGTCCGGAGTTGGTCCACCTGTTCGCTGGCACATGTACCTCGGGAGAGGGCATTAGGGGGGTTGTTGAGCTTACCCGGGCAATACAAAATCTCGTTGTTGTAGGTGGAGAGCTCGATCCTCCACCTCAAGATTTTATCGTTTTTGATTTTGCCCCGCTGTGCGTTATCAAACATGAAGGCTACCATACAAAAACTCATGTTTATTTTGTAGTTAATTTCCCATGATAATTTGATTGATTTTTTTTTTCAGAACTCGTCCTCCTGCAACAGAAATACAGTGAAGTATTGTTTGTTTAGCGATGTCTGCTTATCTCACTGCCTTGGGCTGTTGATCCCGCCACCTTCTCCAACACTGCAATCGAGAGCATGATTTTCAAATCATCAAATATGGCAACATGGTGACAGAGGATGCGGAAAGATGCTGTGTGTACCTTCTACAAGATGCACCACATGAACTCACCAAGGCTCCTTGGGCAGCACCTTCCAAACCTATGACCACTACCATCTAGACGGCCAAGGGCAGCAGATACCTGGGAACCCCACCACCCGATGGTATCCCTCCAAGTCACTCACCATCCTGACTTGGAAATATATTCACCATTCCTTGACTGTCGCTGAATCAAAATCCTGGAACTCCTTCCCGAACAGCACTGTGGTTGTACCTGCACATGGACTGCAGTGGTTCAAGAAGGTGACTCACCACCACCTTCTCAAGGAGTGGGTAATAAATGCCGCATTAGCCAATGATGTCCAGGTCCCATTAATGATTTTTTAATAAAGGGCATGTGAGGTGATCAATTAAGTAGACTTGGGTCACTGTATGTGCGGAATCTGCACGTTCACCCCGTGTCTGCCTGGGTTTCCTCCGGGTGCTCCAGTTTTCTCCTATAGTCCAAGTATGTGCAGATTAGATGGATTGGCCATGCTAAATTGCCCTTAGTGTCCAAAAAAAAGATGTAGTGGGTTATGGGGATAGGGTAGGGTGCTCTTTCCAAGGACCAGTGCAAACTCGATGGGCTGAATGACCTCCTTCCGCACTGTAAATTCTATGATTCTATTCAAAAAAAGTGCAGAGGGAGGGATAGAGCAAGAGATAGAAATATGGAGTTAGACTGATAGAGGGATGGTAGAGAGAGAGAGAGAGAGAGAGAGGGAGAAAGAGAGAGAGAGAGAGAGCTTGTACAGTGACAAGGATAGTAGGGACAGTACAATTAGGACTCACCACTCTAAAGTATAGTAATATTGGTATGAGTGTTGCTGGCTGCAGTGCCAGACGGTTCGGTTGGTGTTGCCGACGGCAGTGCCAGCCGGTCTGGATGGTGTTGCTGACGGCACTGCCAGCCTTTCCGGATGGTGTTGCTGACGGCACTGCCAGCCGGTCCGGATGCTGTTGCTGACGGCACTGCCCGCCGGTCCGGATGGTGTTGCTGACGGCACTGCCAGCCTGTCTGGATGGTGTTGTTGACGGCTCTGCCAGCTTGTCCGGATGGTGTTGCTGACGGCACTGCCAGCCGGTCCGGATGGTGTTGCTGACTGCACTGCCAGCCGGTCCGGATGATTTTGCTGACGGCACTGCCAGCCGGTCCAGATGCTCTTGCTGACGGCACTGCCAGTCGGTCCGCATGGTTTTGCTGACACCAGTGCCAGCCGGTCCGGATGGTGTTGCTGGCTGCAGTGCCAGCAGGTCCGGTTGGTGTTGCTGACGGCACTGCCAGCTGGTCCAGATGCTGTTGCTGACGGCACTGCCAGCCGGTCCGGATGGTGTTGTTGACGGCACTGCCAGCCGGTCCGGATGGTGTTGTTGACGGCACTGCCAGCCAGTCCGGATGGTGTTGTTGACGGCACTGCCAGACGGTCCGGATGGTGTTGTTGACGGCACTGCCAGACGGTCCGGATGGTGTTGCTGACTGCACTGCCAGCCGGTCCGGATGGCGTTGCTGCCGGCACTGCCAGCCGGTCTGGATGGTGTTGCTGACGGCACTGCCAGACGGTCCGGATGGTGTTGTTGACGGCACTGCCAGCCGGTCCGGATAGTTTTGCTGACGGCACTGCCAGCCGGTCCGGATGGTGTTGTTGACGGCACTGCCAGCTGGTCCGGATGGTGTTGTTGACGGCACTGCCAGCTGGTCCGGATGGTTTTGTTGACGGCACTGCCAGCACGTCCGAATGCTGTTGCTGACGGCACTGCCAGCCGGTCCGGATGCTGTTGCTGACGGCACTGCCAGCCGGATCCGGATGGTGTTGCTGACGGCACTGCCAGCCAGTCCGGATGGTATTGTTGACGGCAGTCCGGTCCGGATGGTGTTGCTGATGGCACTGCCTGCCGGTCCGGATGCTGTTGCTGACGGCACTGCCAGCCGTTCCGGATGGTGTTGCTGACGGCACTGCCAGCCGGTCCGGATGGTGTTGTTGACGGCAGTCTGGTCCGGATGGTGTTGCTGACGGCACTGCCAGCCGGTCCGGATGCTTTTGCTGACGGCACTGCCAGCCGGTCCGGATGGTGTTGTTGATGGCACTGCCGGCCGGTCCGGATGGTGTTGTTGACGGCACTGCCAGCCGGTCCGAATGGTGTTGCTGACCCCACTGCCAGCCGGTCCGGATGGTGTTGCTGACGGCACTGCCGGCCGGTCCGGATGGTTTTGCTGACGGCACTGCCAGCCGGTCCGAATGGTGTTGCTGACGGCACTGCCAGCCGGTCCGGATGGTGTTGCTGACGGCACTGCCTGCCTCTTCTACGTGCGTCCAGGCACGGTGAAAGATGTCGGCTGGCGCCATTCTTCCCAGGCCGGGTCCAGGGTGTCCCGCCTCCCTTCCACCACATCCATGTGGGCCTCCAGCTCGGCATTAGTGAAAATTGTTGCGGCTCTCCTCGCTGCCATCTTGTTGGCTCGGATAGTGTGTGGGGGGAGTGCAGTGTGTATATGCTGCTGTAGCTTGTCAGCCTCCTGTGTGTCAATAACAAAACTGGTGAACCCTGCACCGTTTCTCACAGGAATCGATTGTGTTCCACATGCCGCTGGTGCTAGCCCTTCAATAGTCGCTGAATCGCTCCCGGTGCCGGGGCAGTTTTGCTGTCATGGAAGTCCACTATACTTGCCCCGGTGTCAACACTTAGTCTCAGGAACAGAGAATTTCGCCACAGGCGTGCCAGGCAGGAAAAGAGGATGTTGAAGAAATGTTTTGTGAATTATATGGGGAAGAACTGGGTATGTGGAAAGGTGATGCACTTGGGCTGAACAAGCAAGTCAAGATAATCGACCATTTTACTTATCCGACCATATCCGTCCCGATACTCTTCAGAGCATAGAATCGGTTTGGCAGGATAAAGACTAGGAATCCCGTGGTGAGTATCTCACCTCCTGACTCCCCAAAGTCTGTGCACCACCTACAAGACAAGTTAGGAGTGTGATGGAATATTTGCCACTTGCCTGGATGAGTTCAACTCCAACAACACGCAAGTAGCTAGACACCATCCAGGACAAAGCAGCCCCACTTGATTGGCACTCCTTCCAGAAACATTCACCCACCCCCCCACCCCCACGCAGCACCAACCCACAGGAGTACCAAGTGGGACCATCCACAAGATCCACTGCAGCATCTCGCTAAGGTTCCTCAGGCAGCACCTTCCAAACCCATGACCGCTACCATCTAGAACAAGCAGATACCTGGGAACACCACCATCTGGAGTTTCCCCTCCAAATCACTCATCATCCTGACTTGCAAATATATTGGCCTTTCCTTCATGCCACTGGGTCAAAATTCGTGAACTCCATCTCTACCAGTGGGTGTACCCAAACTGAATGGACTGCAGCAGTTCAAGAAGACAGCTCACCATCAGCTTCTCAAGGGTAATTAGGCAATAAAAGCTGGCCTAGCCAGTGGCACCCACATCCCCTGGATGATTTTTTTAAAAACGTACCCTTTATCCAGGATATCACCAGTGATGTCTGCCATCTGTCTTCGCATCAAAAGTTCAGATTAATTAGAAAATAAAATTCACGCGACAATATCAATTCAACTCACCCCATTAGCAATGTACCTTTCCTCTCTGCCGAGTCTCTTTGGCATTGTTGAGCCACCTAGTTCCTTCGACTGCCTTGTTTTTTTTTTTAATTCACTGTTACGGGATGTGAACGTCGCTGGCTGGGCCATATTTGTTGCACATCCCTATTTGGCCTTGGGAAGCTGGTGGTGAGCTGTTCCTTGAACCACTGCAGTCCATGTGGTGTAGGTCCTGTGGTATTCTGGTCAGAGTTCCAAGATTGGAATAATAATAATTGCTTATTGTCACGAGTAGGCTTCAATGAAGTTACTGTGAAAAGCCCCTAGTCACCACACCCAGGGAGGCCGGTACGGGAATTGAACCCACGCTGCTGGCCTTGTTCTGCATTACAAGCCAGCTATTTAGCCCACTGTGCTAAACCAGATAAACTAGGAAATAAACATGGTGCAATATCAGGCTCCACTGCTTGTGCCTGGAAATAAGAAAGAAACTGAGCTATGACCTGATGGCGTTTTTGAAGACTATTAAGTGGTTAGAAAAGGTAGGCAGAGTAAAATCTGGGTCCGCAAATATTAAATATGGTACAACTCCAGAGAAACATTTAGCGGAAGATTCTTCTTAAAATGGGTAAGTTAGAATGTGGAGCAAGTGACTGCATCAATCCTCCATAGCCAACAGTTCAAATGCATTGAAGTGTCAGTGAAATATGTAGATGAGGAAGGAATGGTGACAAGGGTCTGTTGACTCAATTTAAATTGAAGCGCGATTAGTGAGCGTTGGGCTCAGTTTGTAGCCTTTGATTCATCCAGGTTGTGATGTCCATCTCCAATCTAGAAATGCGCTCATACAAACCTGAAAGGACTGACCAGTGCAATACCCCGAGAGAGCTGCAAGGAACGGAAGGGCCATCCTCCCGATGAGGCAATAAGTTCAAGGCCCTGCAGCAGGCATTGTGGGGAGAGGAGAGAAATTGCCAGTGATGTCCTGGCCCATACATCAAACCAAAATCAGCCTCCTCCCCCTCCCCCCCCCCCCCCCCCCCCTCACCAAAGAAAAAAAGCATCAACTGGCAATTGACACATTTGCTCTTTGTGGCAGCTTGCTGAATGAATATTGGCCACCAAGTCTCGAATATTGCAACACTCATAGAACCGCAGAATCCCTACAGTGCAGAAGGAGTACCAACCCACCGAAAGAGCATCCCACCCGAGGCCCAATCCCCTGCCGTCTCCCCATAGCCCTACCTAACATTTGGACACGAAGGGGCATTTTTTTAAAGAACGGCCAATCCAAATAACCTGCACATATTTGCACACTAAGGAACAATTTAACATGCTTAATCCACCTAACCTGCACACAGTTGGCTATTAAGGAGCAATTTAGCATTGCCAATCCACCTAACCTGCACATCTTGAGAGACGCTACATATTTGCCAGCATTTCATTTAACATATTGTCAGAGGCAGCTTGTGTTATTTGTAAATGTTGGCATGAGGAAACTGGTTCTCGGTTTCCAGTTTCTATGCTGTATATCTGATGTGGCTCTACATAATGTAAATAGCTCAGACCCATGCAGCAATGCTTGACTGAAGTGTTTGTTTTCTTTGCATCTCTTTAGTTGAGTGCAACGTCAGGTTGTCAGGTAAGCCTCAAACCTTCCAATGTTAATGCAACACTTTGTTAGACTCAAAAAAGTAGACAACGATCAAGCATAGAAGATTCTTTACTGAAGATCTTAATACGGCAGGTAGAGAAACTTTTGCCTGCCTATCCTTCACTTGAGGAGTTAGCCAACACTAGTCTTGGTTTATAAGCGGAGGAACAGAGGTTATATAAACTTTTAGCCCCTAGGTGCCATCCCTCTCATACTTCCCACTATTCGTATCCTTGTCTTTTGCTAATTAGTATTCTTTATTCCAGGTCCTGAGAGGTGTAGATGATGAGGTTATTATTCCAAATGTTCGCGGAGTGTTTACAATTGATAACAGGTCACATCCCCAAACATTGACTAACCTGAGACTCCATCATCCTATAGAGGAGGAATTTATAGCTGACACCTCCCCCCCACCCCCCCATCCCTGGTGGAGGGTATAATGGTCTCTACCTCCACGAGCCTTTCAGGCAGTGAGTTCCACACTCTGATCATCGATCCGGCCAACAAGGAGAAAGGTTCCTCCCTGTCTACTTTATCTAGCCCCTTCATAATTTTACAACCTGATAGAGGGATGGTAGAGAGAGAGAGAGAGAGAGAGAGAGGGAGAAAGAGAGAGAGAGAGAGAGCTTGTACAGTGACAAGGATAGTAGGGACAGTACAATTAGGACTCACCACTCTAAAGTATAGTAATATTGGTATGAGATCTGGTGAGCAAAGTCCTCCAAATTTAAAAGGTTAAAGTTTAAAATGTACAATTTATTATATCACGACTGGGCATCACTTCGCCTGACTCGAGATGCTTAAAGATTAGTTCACTTTACCAGTTTACAAGGCGGAAAGGACTCAGTAGGGTTAGATAGATGCAAACCACTTCCCCTCAGGAGGGGCAGGGGGAAGAACAAGCAGCATAAATTTCAAATGATAGCTGAGCCATTCAGTATTGAGGATAGGAAAAGGTGCGGAAAAGCAGGACTTCTCATCTCCACAGAAATTATGAAACTCAATCGGTTACAGATTCCAAATCTGAGATTTGAATGTAATTCATTTGGTAAATGTATTAAATAATTTGGATCAAGGCTCATAAGTACAGTTGAGGTACAAATTCATAAAAGCTTAACAAGTAGGAGCAGGATTAGTCCAGTCGGTCCATTGAGTCTGCTCCACCATTCAATCAGATATCTGAGGTGATCATCCTCAACTCAACTTTCCCACCTTCTACCAATAACCCTTGATTCCCTTACTGATTAAAAATCTGTCTATCTTAACCTTGAACAGTTAACATAGAAACATAGAAAATACGAGCAGGGTGAGGCCATTCAGGACTTTGAGACTGATACGCCATTAATTATGATCATGGCTGATCATACAGCTCAATAGTCTGATCCTACCTTCCCTACCCATCGATCCAACCTCCACAGCTGTCTGCGCTGAAGAATACCACAAATTCACTACCCTCTGAGAGAAGAAAACCCTTCTCTTTTCTGTCTTAAATGGGCAACCTCGTACTTGGAGATGATGCCCACTGGTTCTAGACTCTCCCACAAGAGGAAACATCTTCTCAGCATCTACCCTGTCAAGCCCCCTGAGAATCCAATATGTCTCAATAAGGCCACCTCTCATTCTTCTGAACTCCAATGAGTACAGGCCCAACCTACTCAATTTCTCCTCATGAGAAAATCCTTCCATACCTGGGATCAACCGAGTGAACCTTCTCTGGACTGCCTCCAATACCAGTGTATCTTTCCTTCGATAAGGGAACCAAAACTGTTCACAGTATTCCAGCTGTGGTCTAACTAGAGCCGTGTATAGTTTTAGCAAAACTTCCCAACTCCATTTATACTCCATTCCCTTTGAAATGAAAGCTAACAGTCCATTTGCCTTCCCTATTACCTGCTTAACTTGCATGCTACCATTTTGTGATTTATGTACAAGGACCCCTCCAAATTCCTCTGTGCTGTAGATTTCTGCAGTCTTTTTCCATTTAAATAATAATCAGTTCATTTATTTTTCCTGCCACAGTGCATGATCTGAGATAATGCTTGAACCATATTGAGACCTGATCAGCAACAGCATCCGGACCGGCTGGCAGTGTCGTCAACAACACCATCCGGACCGGCTGGCAGTATCGTCAAATACACCATCCGGACCGGTTGGCAATGCCGTCAGCAAAACCATCCGGACCAGCTGGCAGTGCCGTCATCAACACCATCCGGACCGGCTGGCAGTGCGGTCAACAACAGCATCGGGACGAGAAGGTAGTGCCGTCAGCAACACCATCCGGACCGGCTGGCAGTGCCGTCAACAACACCATGCGGACCGGCTGGCAGTATCGTCAACAACACCATCCGGCCCGGCTGGCAGTATCGTAAAATACACCATGCGGACCGGCTGGCAGTGCCGTCAACAACACCATCCGGACCAGCTGGCAGTATCGTCAAATACACCATGCGGACCGGCTGGCAGTGCCGTCAACAACACCATCCGGACCGGCTGGCAGTATCGTCAAATACACCATGCGGACCGGCTGGCAGTATCATCAACAACACCTTCCGGACCGGCTGGCAGTATCGTCAAATACACCATGCGGACCGGCTGGCAGTATCGTCAACAACACCATCCGGACCGGCTGGCAGTGCCGTCAACAACACCATGCGGACCGGCTGGCAGTATCGTCAACAACACCATCCGGACCGGCTGGCAGTGCCGTCAACAACACCATCCGGACCGGCTGGCAGTATCGTCAACAACACCATCCGGACCGGCTGGCAGTGCCGTCAACAACACCATCCGGACCGGCTGGCAGTATCGTCAAATACAACATCTGGACCGGCTGGCAATGCTGTCAGCAACACCATCCGGAACGGCTGGCAGTGCCGTCAACAACACCATCCGGACCGGCTGGCAGTATCGTCAACAACACCATCCGGACCGGCTGGCAGTGCTGTCAGCAACACCATCCGGACCGGCAGGCAGTGCCGTCAGCATCAGCATCTGGACCAGCTGGCAGTGCCGTCAGCAACACCATCCGGACCGGCTGGCACTTTAGCCAGCAACACCATCTGGACCGGCTGGCAGTGCCGTCAGCAACACCATCCGGACCGGCTGGCACTTTAGCCAGCAACACCATCCGGACCGGCTGGCAGTGCCGTCAGCAACACCATCCGGACCGGCTGGCTGTGCCGTCAGCAACACCATCCGGACCTGCTGGCAGTGCCGTCAGCAAAACCATCCGGACCAGCTGGCAGTGCCGTCAGCAACACCATCCGGATGGGCTGGCAGTGCCGTCAGCAAAATAATCCGGAATGGCTGACAGTGCCGACAGCAACACCATCCGCACCGGCTGGCAGTGCCGTCAGCAACAGCATCCGGACCGGCTGGCAGTGCCGTCAGCAACACCATCCGGACCAGCTGGCAGTGCCGTCATCAACACCATCCGGACCGGCTGGCAGTGCGGTCAACAACAGCATCGGGACGAGCTGGCAGTGCCGTCAGCATCAGCATCTGGACCAGCTGGCAGTGCCGTCAGCAATACCATCCGGACCGGCTGGCACTTTAGCCAGCAACAACATCCGGACCGGCTGGCAGTGCTGTCAGCAACACCATCCGGACCGGCTGGCTGTGCCATCTGCAACACCATCCGGGCCGGCTGGCTGTGCCGTCAGCAACACCATCCGGACCGGCAGGCAGTGCCGTCAGCATCAGCATCTGGACCAGCTGGCAGTGCCGTCAGCAATACCATCCGGACCGGCTGGCACTTTAGCCAGCAACAACATCCGGAACCGGCTGGCAGTGCTGTCAGCAACACCATCCGGACCGGCTGGCTGTGCCATCTGCAACACCATCCGGGCCGGCTGGCTGTGCCGTCAGCAACACCATCTGGACTGGCTGGCAGTGGCGTCAGCAAAACCATCCGGACCGGCTGGCAGTGGCATCAGCAAAACCATCTGGACCGGCTGGCAGTGCCGTGAGCAACACCATCCGGACCGGCTGGCAGTGCTGTCAGCAACGCCATTTGGACCGCCTGGAAGTGCCGTCAGCAACACCATCCAGACCAGCTGGCAGAGCTGTCAGCAACACCATCCGGACGGGCTGGCAGTGCCGTCAGCAACATAATCCGGACCGGCTGGCAGTGCCGTCTACAACAGCATCCGGACCGGCTGGCAGTGCCATCAACAACACCATCCGGACCAGCTGGCAGTGCCGTCAGCAACAGCATCTGGACTGGCCGGCAGTGCCGTCAGCAACAGCATCCGGACCGCCTGGCACTACCATGAGCAACACCATCCGGACCGGACTGCCGTCAACAACACCACCCGGACCGGCTGGCAGTGCCGTCAACAACACCATCCGGACCGGCTGGCAGTGCCGTCAGCAAAACCATCCGGACAGGCTGGCAGTGCCGTCAGCAACACCATCCGGACCAGCTGTCAGTGCCATCAGCAACAGCATCCGGACGAGCTGGCAGTGCCGTCAGCAACACCAACCGGACCGGCTGGCACGGCAGCCAGCAACACCATCCGGACCGTCTGGCACTGCAGCGAGCAACACAATCCGGACCAGCTGACAGTGCCGTCCACAACACCATCCGGACCGGCTGGCAGTGCCGTCAGCAACACCATCCGGACCGGCTGGCAGTGCCTTCAGCAAAACCATCCAGACCAGCTGGCAGTGCCGTCAGCAACACCATCCGGACGGGCTGGCAGTGCCGTCAGCAACATAATCCGGACCGGCTGGCAGTGCCGTCTACAACAGAATCCGGACCGGCTGGCAGTGCCGTCAACAACACCATCCGAACCAGCTGGCAGTGCCGTCAGCAACAGTATCTGGACTGGCTGGCAGTGCCGTCAGCAAAAGCATCCGGATCGGCTGGCACTGCCATCAGCAACACCATCCAGACCGGACTGCCGTCAACAACACCACCCGAACCGGCTGGCAGTGCCGTCAACAACACCATCCGGACCGGCTGGCAGTGCCGTCAGCAACACCATCCGGACAGGCTGGCAGTGCCGTCAGCAGCACAATCCGGACAAGCTGGCAGTGCCAGCAGCAACAACATCCGGACCAGCTGGCAGTGCCGTCAGCAACACCATCCGGACCGGCTGGCAGTGCCGTCTGCAACACCATCTTGACCGGCTGGCAGTGCCGTCAGCAACACCATCCGGGCCGGCTGGCAGTGCCGTCAGCAAAACCATCCGGAACGGCTGGCAGGGCCGTCAGCAATACCATCCGGACCAGATGGCAGTGCCGTCAGCAAAACCATCCAGACCAGCTGGCAGAGCTGTCAGCAACACCATCCGGACGGGCTGGCAGTGCCGTCAGCAACATAATCCGGACCGGCTGGCAGTGCCGTCTACAACAGCATCCGGACCGGCTGGCAGTGCCGTCAACAACACCATCCGGACCAGCTGGCAGTGCCGTCAGCAACAGCATCTGGACTGGCTGGCAGTGCCGTCAGCAACAGCATCCGGACCGGCTGGCACTACCATGAGCAACACCATCCGGACCGGACTGCCGTCAACAACACCACCCGGACCGGCTGGCAGTGCCGTCAACAAAACCATCCGGAACGGCTGGCAGGGCCGTCAGCAATAACATCCGGACCAGATGGCAGTGCCGTCAGCAAAACCATCCAGACCAGCTGGCAGTGCCGTCAGCAACAGCATCTGGACTGGCTGGCAGTGCCGTCAGCAACACCATCCGGACCGGCTGGCAGTGTTGTCAGCAACACCATCTGGACCGGCAGGCAGTGCCGTCAGCATCAGCATCTGGACCAGCTGGCAGTGCCGTCAGCAATACTATCCTGGACCGGCTGGCATTAGCGTCAGCAACACCATCAAGACCGGCTGGCAGTGCCGTCAGCAACACCATCCGGACCGGCTGGCTGTGCCGTCAACAACACCATCCGGACCGGCTGGCAGTGCCGTCAACAACACCATCCGGACCGGCTTGCTGTGCCGTCAGCAAAACCATCCGGACCGGCTGGCAGTGCCGTCAGCAACACAATCCGGAATGGCTGACAGTGCCGACAGCAACACCATCCGCACCGGCTGGCAGTGCCGTCAGCAACAGCATCCGGACCGGCTGACAGTGCCGTCAGCAACACCATCCGGACCAGCTGGCAGTGCCGTCATCAACACCATCCGGACCGGCTGGCAGTGCGGTCAACAACAGCATCGGGACGAGCTGGCAGTGCCGTCAGCATCAGCATCTGGACCAGCTGGCAGTGCCGTCAGCAATACCATCCGGACCGGCTGGCACTTTAGCCAGCAACAACATCCGGACCGGCTGGCAGTGCTGTCAGCAACACCATCCGGACGGGCTGGCTGTGCCATCTGCAACACCATCCGGGCCGGCTGGCTGTGCCGTCAGCAACACCATCCGGACCGGCAGGCAGTGCCGTCAGCATCAGCATCTGGACCAGCTGGCAGTGCCGTCAGCAATACCATCCGGACCGGCTGGCACTTTAGCCAGCAACAACATCTGAACCGGCTGGCAGTGCTGTCAGCAACACCATCCGGACCGGCTGGCTGTGCCATCTGCAACACCATCCGGGCCGGCTGGCTGTGCCGTCAGCAACACCATCTGGACTGGCTGGCAGTGGCATCAGCAAAACCATCCGGACCGGCTGGCAGTGGCATCAGCAAAACCATCTGGACCGGCAGACAGTGCCGTGAGCAACACCATCCGGACCGGCTGGCAGTGCTGTCAGCAACACCATTTGGACCGCCTGGAAGTGCCGTCAGCAACACCATCCAGACCAGCTGGCAGAGCTGTCAGCAACACCATCCGGACGGGCTGGCAGTGCCGTCAGCAAAATAATCCGGACCGGCTGGCAGTGCCGTCTACAACAGCATCCGGACCGGCTGGCAGTGCCATCAACAACACCATCCGGACCAGCTGGCAGTGCCGTCAGCAACAGCATCTGGACTGGCTGGCAGTGCCGTCAGCAACAGCATCCGGACCGGCTGGCACTACCATGAGCAACACCATCCGGACCGGACTGCCGTCAACAACACCACCCGGACCGGCTGGCAGTGCCGTCAACAACACCATCCGGACCGGCTGGCAGTGCCGTCAGCAAAACCATCCGGACAGGCTGGCAGTGCCGTCAGCAGCACAATCCGGACCAGCTGACAGTGCCAGAAGCAACACCATCCGGACCGGCTGTCAGTGCCGTCAGCAACAGCATCCGGACGAGCTGGCAGTGCCGTCAGCAACACCAACCGGACCGGCTGGCACTGCAGCCAGCAACACCACCCGGACTGGCTGGCACTGCAGCGAGCAACACCATCCGGACCAGCTGGCAGTGCCGTCCACAACACCATCCGGACCGGCTGGCAGTGCCGTCAGCAACACCATCCGGACCGGCTGGCAGTGCCTTCAGCAAAACCATCCAGACCAGCTGGCAGTGCCTTCAGCAACACCATCCGGACGGGCTGGCAGTGCCGTCAGCAACATAATCCGGACCGGCTGGCAGTGCCGTCTACAACAGAATCCGGACCGGCTGGCAGTGCCGTCAACAACACCATCCGAACCAGCTGGCAGTGCCGTCAGCAACAGTATCTGGACTGGATGGCAGTGCCATCAGCAAAAGCATCCGGATCGGCTGGCACTGCCATCAGCAACACCATCCAGACCGGACTGCCGTCAACAACACCACCCGAACCGGCTGGCAGTGCCGTCAACAACACCATCCGGACCGGCTGGCAGTGCCGTCAGCAACAACATCCGGACAGGCTGGCAGTGCCGTCAGCAGCACAATCCGGACAAGCTGGCAGTGCCAGCAGCAACAACATCCGGACCAGCTGGCAGTGCCGTCAGCAACACCATCCGGACCGGCTGGCAGTGCCGTCTGCAACACCATCTTGACCGGCTGGCAGTGCCGTCAGCAACACCATCCGGGCCGGCTGGCAGTGCCGTCAGCAAAACCATCCGGAACGGCTGGCAGGGCCGTCAGCAATACCATCCGGACCAGATGGCAGTGCCGTCAGCAAAACCATCCAGACCAGCTGGCAGAGCTGTCAGCAACACCATCCGGACGGGCTGGCAGTGCCGTCAGCAACATAATCCGGACCGGCTGGCAGTGCCGTCTACAACAGCATCCGGACCGGCTGGCAGTGCCGTCAACAACACCATCCGGACCAGCTGGCAGTGCCGTCAGCAACAGCATCTGGACTGGCTGGCAGTGCCGTCAGCAACAGCATCCGGACCGGCTGGCACTACCATGAGCAACACCATCCGGACCGGACTGCCGTCAACAACACCACCCGGACCGGCTGGCAGTGCCGTCAACAACACCATTCGGACCGGCTGGCAGTGCCGTCAACAACACCATCCGGACCGGCTGGCAGTGCCGTCAGCAACACCATCCGGACCGGCTGGCAGTGCCGTCAGCAACACCATCCGGACCGGCTGGCAGTGCCGTCAGCAACACCATCCGGACCGGCTGGCAGTGCCGTCTGCAACACCATCCGGACCCGCTGGCAGTGCCGTCTGCAACACCATCTTGACCGGCTGGCAGTGCCGTCAGCAACACCATCCGGGCCGGCTGGCAGTGCCGTCAGCAAAACCATCCGGAACGGCTGGCAGGGCCGTCAGCAATACCATCCGGACCAGATGGCAGTGCCGTCAGCAAAACCATCCAGACCAACTGGCAGAGCTGTCAGCAACACCATCCGGACGGGCTGGCAGTGCCGTCAGCAACATAATCCGGACCGGCTGGCAGTGCCGTCTACAACAGCATCTGGACCGGCTGGCAGTGCCGTCAGCAACACCATCCGGACCGGCTGGCAGTGCCGACAACAACACCATCCGGACCAGCTGGCAGTGCCGTCAGCAACACCATCCGGACCGGCTGGCAGTGCCGTCTGCAACACCATCTTGGCCGGCTGGCAGTGCCGTCAGCAACACCATCCGGGCCGGCTGGCAGTGCCGTCAGCAAAACCATCCGGAACGGCTGGCAGGGCCGTCAGCAATAACATCCGGACCAGATGGCAGTGCCGTCAGCAAAACCATCCAGACCAGCTGGCAGTGCCGTCAGCAACAGCATCTGGACTGGCTGGCAGTGCCGTCAGCAACACCATCCGGACCGGCTGGCAGTGTTGTCAGCAACACCATCTGGACCGGCAGGCAGTGCCGTCAGCATCAGCATCTGGACCAGCTGGCAGTGCCGTCAGCAATACTATCCGGACCGGCTGGCACTATAGCCAGCAACACCATCCGGACAGGCGGGCAGTGCCGTCAGCAACACCATCCGGACCGGCTGGCTGTGCCGTCAGCAACACCATCCGGGCCGGCTGGCTGTGCCGTCAGCAAAACCATCCGGACCGGCTTGCTGTGCCGTCAGCAACACAATCCGGACCGGCTGGCAGTGCCGTCAGCAACACAATCCGGAATGGCTGACAGTGCCGACAGCAACAACATCCGCACCGGCTGGCAGTGCCGTCAGCAACAGCATCCGGACCGGCTGACAGTGCCGTCAGCAACACCATCCGGACCAGCTGGCAGTGCCGTCATCAACACCATCCGGACCGGCTGGCAGTGCGGTCAACAACAGCATCGGGACGAGCTGACAGTGCCGTCAGCATCAGCATCTGGACCAGCTGGCAGTGCCGTCAGCAATACCATCTGGACCGGCTGGCACTTTAGCCAGCAACAACATCCGGACCGGCTGGCAGTGCTGTCAGCAACACCATCCGGACGGGCTGGCTGTGCCATCTGCAACACCATCCGGGCCGGCTGGCTGTGCCGTCAGCAACACCATCCGGACCGGCAGGCAGTGCCGTCAGCATCAGCATCTGGACCAGCTGGCAGTGCCGTCAGCAATACCATCCGGACCGGCTGGCACTTTAGCCAGCAACAACATCCGGACCGGCTGGCAGTGCTGTCAGCAACACCATCCGGACCGGCTGGCTGTGCCATCTGCAACACCATCCGGGCCGGCTGGCTGTGCCGTCAGCAACACCATCTGGACTGGCTGGCAGTGGCGTCAGCAAAACCATCCGGACCGGCTGGCAGTGGCATCAGCAAAACCATCTGGACCGGCTGGCAGTGCCGTGAGCAACACCATCCGGACCGGCTGGCAGTGCTGTCAGCAACACCATTTGGACCGCCTGGAAGTGCCGTCAGCAACACCATCCAGACCAGCTGGCAGAGCTGTCAGCAACACCATCCGGACGGGCTGGCAGTGCCGTCAGCAACATAATCCGGACCGGCTGGCAGTGCCGTCTACAACAGCATCCGGACCGGCTGGCAGTGCCATCAACAACACCATCCGGACCAGCTGGCAGTGCCGTCAGCAACAGCATCTGGACTGGCTGGCAGTGCCGTCAGCAACAGCATCCAGACCGGCTGGCACTACCATGAGCAACACCATCCGGACCGGACTGCCGTCAACAACACCACCCGGACCGGCTGGCAGTGCCGTCAACAACACCATCCGGACCGGCTGGCAGTGCCGTCAGCAAAACCATCCGGACAGGCTGGCAGTGCCGTCAGCAGCACAATCCGGACCAGCTGACAGTGCCAGAAGCAACACCATCCGGACCGGCTGTCAGTGCCGTCAGCAACAGCATCCGGACGAGCTGGCAGTGCCGTCAGCAACACCAACCGGACCGGCTGGCACTGCAGCCAGCAACACCATCCGGACCGTCTGGCACTGCAGCGAGCAACACAATCCGGACCAGCTGGCAGTGCCGTCCACAACACCATCCGGACCGGCTGGCAGTGCCGTCAGCAACACCATCCGGACCGGCTGGCAGTGCCGTCAGCAAAACCATCCAGACCAGCTGGCAGTGCCTTCAGCAACACCATCCGGACGGGCTGGCAGTGCCGTCAGCAACATAATCCGGACCGGCTGGCAGTGCCGTCTACAACAGAATCCGGACCGGCTGGCAGTGCCGTCAACAACACCATCCGAACCAGCTGGCAGTGCCGTCAGCAACAGTATCTGGACTGGCTGGCAGTGCCATCAGCAAAAGCATCCGGATCGGCTGGCACTGCCATCAGCAACACCATCCAGACCGGACTGCCGTCAACAACACCACCCGAACCGGCTGGCAGTGCCGTCAACAACACCATCCGGACCGGCTGGCAGTGCCGTCAGCAACACCATCCGGACAGGCTGGCAGTGCCGTCAGCAGCACAATCCGGACAAGCTGGCAGTGCCAGCAGCAACAACATCCGGACCAGCTGGCAGTGCCGTCAGCAACACCATCCGGACCGGCTGGCAGTGCCGTCTGCAACACCATCCTGACCGGCTGGCAGTGCCGTCAGCAACACCATCCGGGCCGGCTGGCAGTGCCGTCAGCAAAACCATCCGGAACGGCTGGCAGGGCCGTCAGCAATACCATCCGGACCAGATGGCAGTGCCGTCAGCAAAACCATCCAGACCAGCTGGCAGAGCTGTCAGCAACACCATCCGGACGGGCTGGCAGTGCCGTCAGCAACATAATCCGGACCGGCTGGCAGTGCCGTCTACAACAGCATCCGGACCGGCTGGCAGTGCCGTCAACAACACCATCCGGACCAGCTGGCAGTGCCGTCAGCAACAGCATCTGGACTGGCTGGCAGTGCCGTCAGCAACAGCATCCGGACCGGCTGGCACTACCATGAGCAACACCATCCGGACCGGACTGCCGTCAACAACACCACCCGGACCGGCTGGCAGTGCCGTCAACAACACCATCCGGACCGGCTGGCAGTGCCGTCAACAACACCACCCGGACCGGCTGGCAGTGCCGTCAACAACACCATCCGGACCTGCTGGTAGTGCCGTCAGCAACACCATCCGGACCAGCTGGCAGTGCCGTCAGCAACACCATCCGGACCGGCTGGCAGTGCCGTCAGCAACACCATCCGGACCGGCTGGCAGTGCCGTCTGCAACACCATCTTGACCGGCTGGCAGTGCCGTCAGCAACACCATCCGGGCCGGCTGGCAGTGCCGTCAGCAAAACCATCCGGAACGGCTGGCAGGGCCGTCAGCAATACCATCCGGACCAGATGGCAGTGCCGTCAGCAAAACCATCCAGACCAACTGGCAGAGCTGTCAGCAACACCATCCGGACGGGCTGGCAGTGCCGTCAGCAACATAATCCGGACCGGCTGGCAGTGCCGTCTACAACAGCATCTGGACCGGCTGGCTGTGCCGTCAGCAACACCATCCGGACCGGCTGGCAGTGCCGTCAGCAACACCATCCGGACCAGCTGGCAGTGCCGTCAGCAACACCATCCGGACCGGCTGGCAGTGCCGTCAACAACACCATCTGGCCCGGCTGGC
>NW_024055854.1:0-44501 GCF_902713615.1 Scyliorhinus canicula | reverse complement strand
CACACTCCCTGAGGAAGTCTGACACACTCCCTGAGGAACACTGACACACTCATTGCTGAAGTCAGGCAGACTCCCTGAGGATGACAGACACACTCCCCGAGGAAGACAGACACATCCCTGGGGAAGAGTGACACACACCCTGGGGAAGACAGACACCCTCCTTGAAGAGGACTGACACACTACCTAAAGAAGACTGACACTCACACTGGGGACGTCTGACACACTACCCGAAGAAGACAAACACACAACCTGAGGAAGACTGACACAGTCCCTGAGGAAGACAGACACAGTCCCTGAGGAAGACTGACACACTACCTGGAGAAGACTAAAAAACTCCCAGAGGAAGACAGACACACTCGCTGAGGAATACTGACATAGTCCCTGAGGAAGACATACAGAGTCCCTGAGGAAGACTGACATACTCCCTGAGGAATACTGACACAGTCCCTGAGGAAGACATACACAGTCCCTGAGGAAGACTGTCATACTCCCTGAGGAAGAGTAAAAACTCCCTGAGGAAGACAGACACACTCACTAAGCAATACTGACACCCTCCCCGAGGAAGACAGACCCACTCCCTTAGGAAGACTAACACACTCCCTGGGGAAGACTGACACACTCCCCGAGGAAGACAGACACACTCCCTGGAGAAGACAGACACACTCCATGAAGAAGACTGACACGCTCCCTGAGGAACAGTGACACACCCCCCGGGAAAGACTAACACCCCTCCCCGGGGTGACCGACACTTCATCCCCCAAAGCGCACCACCCTCCCCTGACTCCGAGCGACGCCATATGTGTTCTGAACAACACACTCCTTGGAGACAACTGATAGACTCCCTGAGGAAGTCAGACACAATCCTTCAGGAAGACTGACAGACTCCCTGAGGAAGACTGTCATACTCAATGAGGAAAACAGACACACTCTCTAAGGATGACAGACATATTCCCTGAGGAAGACTGATACACTTCCTGAGGAAGACAGACACAGTCCCGGAGGATGACTGCCACTCTCACGGAGTAAGACAGACACACTCCCTGTGGCAGACTGACACACATCCTGGGGAAGTCTGACACACTCCCTGACGAATACAGACACACTCCCTGAGGAACACTGGCACACTCATTGCGGAAGTCTGACACACTCCCTGAGGAAGACAGACACACTACCTGAGGAAGACTGTCATACTCCCTGAAGTAGACAGGCACAGTCCCTGAGGAAGACAGACACACTCCCTGAGGAAGACAGAAACACTCCATTGGGAAGACTGACACACTCCCTGGGGAAGAGCGACACACACCCTGCGGTAGACAGACACTCTCCGTGAAGCGGACTGAGACACTACCTAATGAAGACTGACACCTACACTGGGGAAGTCTGAAACACTCTCCGAGGACGGCAAACACACAACCTGAGGAAGACTGGCACAGTCCCTAAGGAAGACAGACACAGTCCCTGAGGAAGACTAAAAAACTCCCTGAAGAAGACAGTCACACTCGCTGAGGAATACTGACACACTCCCTGAGGAAGACTGACAACCTCCCTGAGGAAGACATACATCCTCCCTGAGGAAGCCTGAGGCACTCCCTGAGGAAGACAAACACAGACCCTGAGGATGACTGACACACTCACTGAGAAAGACTAAAAAACTCCCTGAGGAAGGCTGACACACTCGCTGACGAATACTGACACACTCCCTGAGGAAGACTGACACACTCCCGGAGGAAGACAGACATCCTCCCTGAGGAAGACTTACACACTCCCTGGGGTAGACTGACACTCTCCCCGAGGAACACAGACACACTCCCTGTGGTAGACTGACACACTCCCTGTGGTAGACTGACACACTCCCTGGGGAAGTCTGACACACTCCCTGAGGAAGACAGACACACTCCCTGAGGAAGTCTGACACACTCCCTGAGGAAGACAGACAAACTCCCTGGGGTAGACTGACACACGCCCTGGGGAAGTCTGACACACTCCATGAGGAAGACTGACACACTCCCTGAGGAAGACAGACACAATACCTGGGTTGGCCTCACACACTCCCTGGGGAAGAACAACACGCTCTGGTGAAAACCGGCACACTGCCTGGGGATGAGCGACACACTCCCTGCGGAAGACTGAGACACTCCCTGTGGAAGGCTGACACACTCCCTGAAGAAGACAGATACAAACCCTGGAGAAGACTGACACGCTGCCTGGGGAAGAGCCACACAATCGCTGGGAAAGACTGATACACTCCCTGAGGAAGACTGACACAGTCCATGAGGAAGACTGACACACTCATCTCGGAAGTCTGACACACTCCCTGAGTAAGACAACACACAACCTGAGGAAGACTGTCATACTCCCTGAAGAAGACAGGCACACTCCCTGAGGAAGACAGACATCCTCCCTGAGGAAGACTTACACACTCCCTGGGGAAGTCTGACACACTCCCTGAGGAAGACAGACATACTCTCTGTGGTAGACTGACACACTCCCTGGGGTAGTCTGACACACTCCCTGAGGAAGACAGGCACACTCCCTGAGGAGGTCTGACACACTCCCTGAGGAAGACAGACACACTCCCTGAGGAAGTCTGACACACTCCCTGAGGAACACTGACACACTCATTGCTGAAGTCTGGCACACTCCCTGAGGATGGCAGACACAATCCCCGAGGAAGACAGACACATCCCTGGGGAAGAGTGACACACACCCTGGGGAAGACAGACACCCTCCTTGAAGAGGAGTGACACACTACCTAAAGAAGACTGACACTCACACAGGGGAAGTCTGACACACTACACGAAGAAGACAAACACACAAACTGAGGAAGACTGACACACTACCTGGGGAAGACTAAAAAACTCCCAGAGGAAGACAGACACACTCGCTGAGGAATACTGACATAGTCCCTGAGGAAGACATACACAGTCCCTGAGGAAGACTGACACAGTCCCTAAGGAAGACAGACACAGCCCCTGAGGAAGACTGACACTACCTGAGGAATACTAAAAAAAACTCCCTGAAGAAGACAGTCACACTCGCTGAGGAATACCGACACACTCCCTGAGGAAGACTGACAACCTCCCTGAGGAAGACATACATCCTCCCTGAGGAAGACTGAGACACAGTCGCTGAGGAATACTGACACACTCCCTGAGGAAGACTGACACACTCACTGAGGAAGACTAAAAATCTCCCTGAGGAAGACTGACACACTCGCTGAGGAATACTGACACACTCCCTGAGGAAGACTGACACACTCCCTGAGGAAGACAGACATCCTCCCTGAGGAAGACTTACACACTCCCTGGGGAAGACTGACACTCTCCCCGAGGAAGACAGACACACTCCCTGTGGTAGACTGACACACTCCCTGGGGAAGTCTGACACACTCCCTGAGGAAGACAGACACACTCCCTGAGGAAGTCTGACACACTCCCTGAGGAAGACAGACAAACTCCCTGGGGTAGACTGACACACTCCCTGAGGAACACTGACACACTCATTGCTGAAGTCTGGCACACCCTGAGGAAGACAGACACACAACATGAGGAAGGCTGACATACTCCCTGATGAAGACAGGCATACTCACTGAGGAAGACAGAGACACTCCCTGAGGAAGACAGACACACTCCCCGAGGAAGACAGACACACTCCCTGGGGAAGAGTGACACACACCCTGGGGAAGACAGACACCCTCCTTGAAGAGGACTGACACACTACCTAAAGAAGACTGACACTCACACTGGGGAAGTCTGACACACTCCCCGAAGAAGACAAACACACAACCTGGGGAAGACTAAAAAACTCCCAGAGGAAGACAGACACACTCGCTGAGGAATACTGACATAGTCCCTGAGGAAGACATAAACAGTCCCTGAGGAAGACTGACATACTCCCTGAGGAATACTGACACAGTCCCTGAGGAAGACATACACAGTCCCTGAGGAAGACTGACATACTCACTGAGGAAGACAGACACACTCCCTGAGGAAGTCTGACACACTCCCTGAGGAACACTGACACACTCATTGCTGAAGTCAGGCAGACTCCCTGAGGATGACAGACACACTCCCCGAGGAAGACAGACACATCCCTGGGGAAGAGTGACACACACCCTGGGGAAGACAGACACCCTCCTTGAAGAGGACTGACACACTACCTAAAGAAGACTGACACTCACACTGGGGACGTCTGACACACTACCCGAAGAAGACAAACACACAACCTGAGGAAGACTGACACAGTCCCTGAGGAAGACAGACACAGTCCCTGAGGAAGACTGACACACTACCTGGAGAAGACTAAAAAACTCCCAGAGGAAGACAGACACACTCGCTGAGGAATACTGACATAGTCCCTGAGGAAGACATACAGAGTCCCTGAGGAAGACTGACATACTCCCTGAGGAATACTGACACAGTCCCTGAGGAAGACATACACAGTCCCTGAGGAAGACTGTCATACTCCCTGAGGAAGAGTAAAAACTCCCTGAGGAAGACAGACACACTCACTAAGCAATACTGACACCCTCCCCGAGGAAGACAGACCCACTCCCTTAGGAAGACTAACACACTCCCTGGGGAAGACTGACACACTCCCCGAGGAAGACAGACACACTCCCTGGAGAAGACAGACACACTCCATGAAGAAGACTGACACGCTCCCTGAGGAACAGTGACACACCCCCCGGGAAACACTAACACCCCTCCCCGGGGTGACCGACACTTCATCCCCCAAAGCGCACCACCCTCCCCTGACTCCGAGCGACGCCATATGTGTTCTGAACAACACACTCCTTGGAGACAACTGATAGACTCCCTGAGGAAGTCAGACACAATCCTTCAGGAAGACTGACAGACTCCCTGAGGAAGACTGTCATACTCAATGAGGAAAACAGACACACTCTCTAAGGATGACAGACATATTCCCTGAGGAAGACTGATACACTTCCTGAGGAAGACAGACACAGTCCCGGAGGATGACTGCCACTCTCACGGAGTAAGACAGACACACTCCCTGTGGCAGACTGACACGCATCCTGGGGAAGTCTGACACACTCCCTGACGAATACAGACACACTCCCTGAGGAACACTGGCACACTCATTGCGGAAGTCTGACACACTCCCTGAGGAAGACAGACACACTACCTGAGGAAGACTGTCATACTCCCTGAAGTAGACAGGCACAGTCCCTGAGGAAGACAGACACACTCCCTGAGGAAGACAGAAACACTCCATTGGGAAGACTGACACACTCCCTGGGGAAGAGCGACACACACCCTGCGGTAGACAGACACTCTCCGTGAAGCGGACTGAGACACTACCTAATGAAGACTGACACCTACACTGGGGAAGTCTGAAACACTCTCCGAGGACGGCAAACACACAACCTGAGGAAGACTGGCACAGTCCCTAAGGAAGACAGACACAGTCCCTGAGGAAGACTAAAAAACTCCCTGAAGAAGACAGTCACACTCGCTGAGGAATACTGACACACTCCCTGAGGAAGACTGACAACCTCCCTGAGGAAGACATACATCCTCCCTGAGGAAGCCTGAGGCACTCCCTGAGGAAGACAAACACAGACCCTGAGGATGACTGACACACTCACTGAGAAAGACTAAAAAACTCCCTGAGGAAGGCTGACACACTCGCTGACGAATACTGACACACTCCCTGAGGAAGACTGACACACTCCCGGAGGAAGACAGACATCCTCCCTGAGGAAGACTTACACACTCCCTGGGGTAGACTGGCACTCTCCCCGAGGAACACAGACACACTCCCTGTGGTAGACTGACACACTCCCTGTGGTAGACTGACACACTCCCTGGGGAAGTCTGACACACTCCCTGAGGAAGACAGACACACTCCCTGAGGAAGTCTGACACACTCCCTGAGGAAGACAGACAAACTCCCTGGGGTAGACTGACACACGCCCTGGGGAAGTCTGACACACTCCATGAGGAAGACTGACACACTCCCTGAGGAAGACAGACACAATACCTGGGTTGGCCTCACACACTCCCTGGGGAAGAACGACACGCTCTGGTGAAAACCGGCACACTGCCTGGGGATGAGCGACACACTCCCTGCGGAAGACTGAGACACTCCCTGTGGAAGGCTGACACACTCCCTGAAGAAGACAGATACAAACCCTGGAGAAGACTGACACGCTGCCTGGGGAAGAGCCACACAATCGCTGGGAAAGACTGATACACTCCCTGAGGAAGACTGACACAGTCCATGAGGAAGACTGACACACTCATCTCGGAAGTCTGACACACTCCCTGAGTAAGACAACACACAACCTGAGGAAGACTGTCATACTCCATGAAGAAGACAGGCACACTCCCTGAGGAAGACAGACATCCTCCCTGAGGAAGACTTACACACTCCCTGGGGAAGTCTGACACACTCCCTGAGGAAGACAGACATACTCTCTGTGGTAGACTGACACACTCCCTGGGGAAGTCTGACACACTCC
The DNA here is from genome assembly GCF_902713615.1 of Scyliorhinus canicula. NCBI lineage: Eukaryota > Metazoa > Chordata > Chondrichthyes > Carcharhiniformes > Scyliorhinidae > Scyliorhinus > Scyliorhinus canicula. The sequence goes on along the minus strand of NW_024055854.1, from coordinate 38,014 downwards.
CTGAGGAAGACAGGCACACTCCCTGAGGAGGTCTGACACACTCCCTGAGGAAGACAGACACACTCCCTGAGGAAGTCTGACACACTCCCTGAGGAACACTGACACACTCATTGCTGAAGTCTGGCACACTCCCTGAGGATGGCAGACACAATCCCCGAGGAAGACAGACACATCCCTGGGGAAGAGTGACACACACCCTGGGGAAGACAGACACCCTCCTTGAAGAGGAGTGACACACTACCTAAAGAAGACTGACACTCACACAGGGGAAGTCTGACACACTACACGAAGAAGACAAACACACAAACTGAGGAAGACTGACACAGTCCCTGGGGAAGACTAAAAAACTCCCAGAGGAAGACAGACACACTCGCTGAGGAATACTGACATAGTCCCTGAGGAAGACATACACAGTCGCTGAGGAATACTGACACAGTCCCTAAGGAAGACAGACACAGCCCCTGAGGAAGACTGACACTACCTGAGGAATACTAAAAAAAACTCCCTGAAGAAGACAGTCACACTCGCTGAGGAATACCGACACACTCCCTGAGGAAGACTGACAACCTCCCTGAGGAAGACAGACATCCTCCCTGAGGAAGACTGAGACACAGTCGCTGAGGAATACTGACACACTCCCTGAGGAAGACTGACACACTCACTGAGGAAGACTAAAAATCTCCCTGAGGAAGACTGACACACTCGCTGAGGAATACTGACACACTCCCTGAGGAAGACTGACACACTCCCTGAGGAAGACAGACATCCTCCCTGAGGAAGACTTACACACTCCCTGGAGAAGACTGACACTCTCCCCGAGGAAGACAGACACACTCCCTATGGTAGACTGACACACTCCCTGGGGAAGTCTGACACACTCCCTGAGGAAGACAGACACACTCCCTTAGGAAGTCTTACACACTACCTAAAGAAGACTGACACTCACACTGGGGAAGTCTGACACACTCCCCGAAGAAGACAAACACACAACCTGGGGAAGACTAAAAAACTCCCGGAGGAAGACAGACACACTCGCTGAGGAATACTGACATAGTCCCTGAGGAAGACATACACAGTCCCTGAGGAAGACTGACATACTCCCTGAGGAATACTGACAACGTCCCTGAGAAAGACATACACAGTCCCTGAGGAAGACAGACATACTCCCTGAGGAATACTGACACAGTCCCTGAGGAAGACTGACATACTCCCTGAGGAAGACAGACACACTCCCTGAGGAAGTCTGACACACTCCCTGAGGAACACTGACACACTCATTGCTGAAGTCTGGCACACTCCCTGAGGATGACAGACACACTCCCCGAGGAAGACAGACACATCCCTGGGGAAGGGTGACACACACCCTGGGGAAGACAGACACCCTCCTTGAAGAGGACTGACACACTACCTAAAGAAGACTGACACTCACACTGGGGTAGTCTGACACACTCCCCGAAGTAGACAAACACTCAACCTGAGGAAGACTGACACAGTCCCTGAGGAAGACAGACACAGTCCCTGAGGAAGACTGACACACTACCTGTGGAAGACTAAAAAACTCCCAGAGGAAGACAGACACACTCGCTGAGGAATACTGACATAGTCCCTGAGGAAGACATACACAGTCACTAAGGAAGACTGACATACTCCCTGAGGAATACTGACACAGTCACTGAGGAAGACATACACAGTCCCTGAAGAAGACTGACATACTCCCTGAGGAAGAGTAAAAACTCCCTGAGGAAGACAGACACACTCACTAAGCAATACTGACACACTCCCCGAGGAAGACAGACACACTCCCTGAGGAAGACTAACACACTCCCTGGGGAAGACTGACACACTCCCCGAGGAAGACAGACACACTCCATGAAGAAGACTGACACGCTCCCTGAGGAACAGTGACACACCCCCCGGGAAAGACTAACACCCCTCCCCGGGGTGACCGACACTTCATCCCCCAAAGCGCACCACCCTCCCCTGACTCCGACCGACGCCATATGTGTTCTGAACAACACACTCCTTGGAGCCAACTGACAGACTCCCTGAGGAAGTCAGACACAATCCTTCAGGAAGACTGACAGACTCCCTGAGGAAGACTGTCATACTCAATGAGGAAAACAGACACACTCTCTAAGGATGACAGACATATTCCCTGAGGAAGACTGACACACTTCCTGAGGAAGACAGACACAGTCCCGGAGGATGACTGCCACTCTCACGGAGTAAGACAGACACAATCCCTGTGGCAGACTGACACACATCCTGGGGATGTCTGACACACTCCCTGACGAAGACAGACACACTCCCTGAGGAACACTGACACACTCATTGCGGAAGTCTGACACACTCCCTGCGGAAGACAGACACACAACCTGAGGAAGACTGTCATACTCCTTGAAGTAGACAGGCACAGTCCCTGAGGAAGACAGACACACTCCCTGAGGAAGACAGACACACTCCTTTGGGAAGACTGACACACTCCCTGGGGAAGAGCGACACACACCCTGCGGAAGACAGACACTCTCCGTGAAGAGGACTGACACACTACCTAATGAAGACTGACACCTACACTGGGGAAGTCTGAAACACTCTCCGAGGACGACAAACACACAACCTGAGGAAGACTGACATAGTCCCTGAGGAAGACATACACAGTCCCAGAGGAAGACTGACACAGTCCCTAAGGAAGACAGACACAGCCCCTGAGGAAGACTGACACTTCCTGAGGAATACTAAAAAAACTCCCTGAAGAAGACAGTCACACTCGCTGAGGAATACCGATACACTCCCTGAGGAAGACAGACACAATACCTGGGTAGGCCTCACACACTCCCTGGGGAAGAACGACACGATACCTGGTGAAAACCGGCACACTGCCTGGGGATGAGCGACACACTCCCTGGGGAAGACTGAGACACTCCCTGAAGAAGACAGATACAAACCCTGGAGAAGACTGACACGCTGCCTGGGGAAGAGCCACCCAATCGCTGGGAAAGACTGATACACTCCCTGAGGAAGACTGACACAGTCCCTGAGGAAGAATAACACACTCATCTCGGAAGTCTGACACACTCCCTGAGGAAGACAGACACACAACCTGAGGAAGACTGTCATACTCCCTGAGGTAGACAGGCACACTCCCCGAGGAAGACAGACACACTCCCTGGGGAAGACAGACACTCTCCGTGAATGGGACTGACACACTACCTAATGAAGACTGACACTGACACTGGGGAAGTCTGACACACTCCCCGAAGAAGACAAACACACAACCTGAGGAAGACTGACACAGTCCCTAAGGAAGACAGACACAGTCCCTGAGGAAGACTAACACACTACCTGAGGAAGACTAAAAAATTCCCTGAAGAAGACATTAACACTCGCTGAGGAATACTGACACATTCCCTGAGAAAGACTGACAACCTCCTTGAGGAAGACAGTAATCCTCCCTGAGGAAGACTGAGACACTCCCTGAGGAAGACAGACACAATCCCTGAGGAAGACTGACACATTCACTGAGGAAGACTAAAAAACTCCCTGACGATGACTGACACACTCGCTGAGGAATACTGACACACTCCCTGAGGAAGGCTGACACACTCCCTCAGGAAGACAGACATCCTCCCTGAGGATGACTTACACACTGCCTGGGGAAGACTGACACTCTCCTGGAGGAAGACAGACAAACTCCCTGGGAAAGTCTGACACACTCCATGAGGTAGACAGACGCACTCCTGAGGAAGACTGACACACTTCCTGAGGAAGACAGACACAATACCTGGGTTGGCCTCACACACTCCCTGGGGAAGAACGACACGATCCCTGGTGAAAACCGGCACACTGCCAGGGGAAGAGCTACACACTCCCTGCGGAAGACTGAGACACTCCCTGTGGAAGGCTGACACACTCCCTGAAGAAGACAGATACAAACCCTGGAGAAGACTGACACGCTGCCTGGGGAAGAGCCACACAATCGCTGGGAAAGACTGATACACTCCCTGAGGAAGACTGACACAGTCCCTGAGGAAGACGGACAGACTCATCTCGGAAGTCTGACACACTCCCTGAGGAAGACAGACACACAACCTGAGGAAGACTGTCATACTCCCTGAAGTAGACAGGCACACTCCCTGAGGAAGACAGACATCCTTCCTGAGGAAGACTTACACACTCCCTGGGGAAGACTGACGCTCTCCCCGACGAAGACAGACACATTCCCTGTGGTAGACTGACACACCCCCTGGGGAAGTCTGACACACTCCCTGAGGAAGACAGACACACTCCCTGTGGTAGACTGACACACTCCCTGGGGAAGACTGACACACTCCCTGAGGAAGACAGACACAGTCCCTGAGGAAGACTGACACACTACCTGGGGTAGACTAAAAAAACTCCCAGAGGAAGACAGACACACTCGCTGAGGAATACTGACATCGTCCCTGAGGAAGACATACACAGTCGCTGAGGAAGACTGACACAGTCCCTAAGGAAGACAGACACAGCCCCTGAGGAAGACTGACACTACCTGAGGAATACTAAAATGAACTCCCTGAAGAAGACAATCACACTCGCTGAGGAAGACTAAAAATCTCCCTGAGGAAGACTGACACACTCGCTGAGGAATACTGACACACTCCCTGAGGAAGACTGACACACTCCCTGAGGAAGACAGACATCCTCCCTGAGGAAGACTTACACACTCCCTGGGGAAGACTGACACTCTCCCCGAGGAAGACAGACACACTCCCTGTGGTAGACTGACACACTCCCTGGGGAAGTCTGACACACTCCCTGAGGAAGACAGACACACTCCCTGAGGAAGTCTGACATACTCCCTGAGGAAGACAGACAAACTCCCTGGGATAGACTGACACACTCCCTGAGGAACACTGACACACTCATTGCTGAAGTCTGACACACTCCCTGAGGAAGACAGACACACTCCCTGAGGAAGTCTGACATACTCCCTGAGGAAGACAGACAAACTCCCTGGGATAGACTGACACACTCCCTGAGGAACACTGACACACTCATTGCTGAAGTCTGACACACTCCCTGAGGAAGACAGACACACAATATGAGGAAGGCTGACATACTCCCTGATGAAGACAGGCATACTCACTGAGGAAGACAGAGACACTCCCTGAGGAAGACAGACATCCTCCCTCAGGAAGACTTACACACTCCCTGGGGAAGACTGACACTCTCCCCGAGGAAGACAGACACATTCCCTGTGGTAGACTGACACACTCCCTGGGGAAGTCTGACACACTCCCTGAGGAAGACAGACACACTCCCTGTGGTAGACTGACACACTCCCTGTGGTAGACTGACACACTCCCTGGGGAAGTCTGACACACTCCCTGAGGAAGTCTGACACACTCCCTGAGGAAGACAGACACACTCCCTGAGGAAGTCTGACACACTCCCTGAGGAACACTGACACACTCATTGCTGAAGTCTGACACACTCCCTGAGGAAGGCAGACACACAACATGAGGAAGGCTGACATACTCCCTGATGAAGACAGGCATACTCACTGAGGAAGACAGAGACACTCCCTGAAGAAGACAGACACACTCCCCGAGGAAGACAGACACACTCCCTGGGGAAGAGTGACACACACCCTGGGGAAGACAGACACCCTCCTCGAAGAGGACTGACACACTACCTAAAGAAGACTGACACTCACACTGGGGAAGTCTGACACACTCCCCGAAGAAGACAAACACACAACCTGGGGAAGACTAAAAAACTCCCAGAGGAAGACAGACACACTCGCTGAGGAATACTGACATAGTCCCTGAGGAAGACATACACAGTCCCTGAGGAAGACTGGCACAGTCCCTAAGGGAGACAGACACAGCCCCTGAGGAAGACTGACACTACCTGAGGAATACTAAAAAAAACTCCCTGAAGATGACAGTCACACTCGCTGAGGAATACCGACACACTCCCTGAGGAAGACTGACAACTTCCCTGAGGAAGACAGACATCCTCCCTGAGGAAGACTGAGACACAGTCGCTGAGGAATACTGACACACTCCCTGAGGAAGACTGACACACTCACTGAGGAAGACTAAAAATCTCCCTGAGGAAGACTGACACACTCGCTGAGGAATACTGACACACTCCCTGAGGAAGACTGACACACTCCCTGAGGAAGACAGACATCCTCCCTGAGGAAGACTTACACACTCCCTGGGGAAGACTGACACTCTCCCCGAGGAAGACAGACACACTCCCTGTGGTAGACTGACACACTCCCTGGGGAAGTCTGACACACTCCCTGAGGAAGACAGACAAACTCCCTGGGGTAGACTGACACACTCCCTGAGGAACACTGACACACTCCCTGAGGAACACTGACACACTCATTGCTGAAGTCTGACACACTCCCTGAGGAAGACAGACACACAACATGAGGAAGGCTGACATACTCCCTGATGAAGACAGGCATACTCACTGAGGAAGACAGAGACACTCCCTGAAGAAGACAGACACACTCCCCGAGGAAGACAGACACACTCCCTGGGGAAGAGTGACACACACCCTGGGGAAGACAGACACCCTCCTTGAAGAGGACTGACACACTACCTAAAGAAGACTGACACTCACACTGGGGAAGTCTGACACACTCCCCGAAGAAGACAAACACACAACCTGGGGAAGACTAAAAAACTCCCAGAGGAAGACAGACACACTCGCTGAGGAATACTGACATAGTCCCTGAGGAAGACATACACAGTCCCTGAGGAAGACTGGCACAGTCCCTAAGGGAGACAGACACAGCCCCTGAGGAAGACTGACACTACCTGAGGAATACTAAAAAAAACTCCCTGAAGATGACAGTCACACTCGCTGAGGAATACCGACACACTCCCTGAGGAAGACTGACAACTTCCCTGAGGAAGACAGACATCCTCCCTGAGGAAGACTGAGACACAGTCGCTGAGGAATACTGACACACTCCCTGAGGAAGACTGACACACTCACTGAGGAAGACTAAAAATCTCCCTGAGGAAGACTGACACACTCGCTGAGGAATACTGACACACTCCCTGAGGAAGACTGACACACTCCCTGAGGAAGACAGACATCCTCCCTGAGGAAGACTTACACACTCCCTGGGGAAGACTGACACTCTCCCCGAGGAAGACAGACACACTTCCTGTGGTAGACTGACACACTCCCTGGGGAAGTCTGACACACTCCCTGAGGAAGACAGACAAACTCCCTGGGGTAGACTGACACACTCCCTGAGGAACACTGACACACTCCCTGAGGAACACTGAAACACTCATTGCTGAAGTCTGACACACTCCCTGAGGAAGACAGACACACAACATGAGGAAGGCTGACATACTCCCTGATGAAGACAGGCATACTCACTGAGGAAGACAGAGACACTCCCTGAAGAAGACAGACACACTCCCCGAGGAAGACAGACACACTCCCTGGGGAAGAGTGACACACACCCTGGGGAAGACAGACACCCTCCTTGAAGAGGACTGACACACTACCTAAAGAAGACTGACACTCACACTGGGGAAGTCTGACACACTCCCCGAAGAAGACAAACACACAACCTGGGGAAGACTAAAAAACTCCCAGAGGAAGACAGACACACTCGCTGAGGAATACTGACATAGTCCCTGAGGAAGACATACACAGTCCCTGAGGAAGACTGGCACAGTCCCTAAGGGAGACAGACACAGCCCCTGAGGAAGACTGACACTACCTGAGGAATACTAAAAAAAACTCCCTGAAGATGACAGTCACACTCGCTGAGGAATACCGACACACTCCCTGAGGAAGACTGACAACTTCCCTGAGGAAGACAGACATCCTCCCTGAGGAAGACTGAGACACAGTCGCTGAGGAATACTGACACACTCCCTGAGGAAGACTGACACACTCACTGAGGAAGACTAAAAATCTCCCTGAGGAAGACTGACAAACTCGCTGAGGAATACTGACACACTCCCTGAGGAAGACTGACACACTCCCTGAGGAAGACAGACATCCTCCCTGAGGAAGACTTACACACTCCCTGGGGAAGACTGACACTCTCCCCGAGGAAGACAGACACACTCCCTGTGGTAGACTGACACACTCCCTGGGGAAGTCTGACACACTCCCTGAGGAAGACAGACAAACTCCCTGGGGTAGACTGACACACTCCCTGAGGAACACTGACACACTCCCTGAGGAACACTGACACACTCATTGCTGAAGTCTGACACACTCCCTGAGGAAGACAGACACACAACATGAGGAAGGCTGACATACTCGCTGATGAAGACAGGCATACTCACTGAGGAAGACAGAGACACTCCCTGAAGAAGACAGACACACTCCCCGAGGAAGACAGACACACTCCCTGGGGAAGAGTGATACACACCCCGGGGAAGACAGACACCCTCCTTGAAGAGGACTGACACACTACCTAAAGAAGACTGACACTCACACTGGGGAAGTCTGACACACTCCCCGAAGAAGACAAACACACAACCTGGGGAAGACTAAAAAACTCCCAGAGGAAGACAGACACACTCGCTGAGGAATACTGACATAGTCCCTGAGGAAGACATACACAGTCCCTGAGGAAGACTGACATACTCCCTGAGGAATACTGACACAGTCCCTGAGGAAGACATACACAGTCCCTGAGGAAGACTGACATACTCCCTGAGGAAGACAGACACACTCCCTGAGGAAGTCTGACACACTCCCTGAGGAACACTGACACACTCATTGCTGAAGTCTGGCACACTCCCTGAGGATGACAGACACACTCCCCGAGGAAGACAGACACATCCCTGGGGAAGAGTGACACACACCCTGGGGAAGACAGACACCCTCCTTGAAGAGGACTGACACACTACCTAAAGAAGACTGACACTCACACTGGGGAAGTCTGACACACTCCCCGAAGTAGACAAACACGCAACCTGAGGAAGACTGACACAGTCCCTGAGGAAGACAGACACAGTCCCTGAGGAAGACTGACACACTACCTGGGGAAGACTAAAAAACTCCCAGAGGAAGACAGACACACTCGCTGAGGAATACTGACATAGTCCCTGAGGAAGACATACACAGTCACTAAGGAAGACTGACATACTCCCTGAGGAATACTGACACAGTCACTGAGGAAGACATACACAGTCCCTGAAGAAGACTGACATACTCCCTGAGGAAGAGTAAAAACTCCCTGAGGAAGACAGACACACTCACTAAGCAATACTGACACACTCCCCGAGGAAGATAGACACACTCCCTGAGGAAGACTAACACACTCCCTGGGGAAGACTGACACACTCCCCGAGGAAGACAGACACACTCCATGAAGAAGACTGACACGCTCCCTGAGGAACAGTGACACACCCCCCGGGAAAGACTAACACCCCTCCCCGGGGTGACCGACACTTCATCCCCCAAAGCGCACCACCCTCCCCTGACTCCGACCGACGCCATATGTGTTCTGAACAACACACTCCTTGGAGACAACTGACAGACTCCCTGAGGAAGTCAGACACAATCCTTCAGGAAGACTGACAGACTCCCTGAGGAAGACTGTCATACTCAATGAGGAAAACAGACACACTCTCTAAGGAAGACAGACATATTCCCTGAGGAAGACTGACACACTTCCTGAGGAAGACAGACACAGTCCCGGAGGATGACTGCCACTCTCACGGAGTAAGACAGACACAATCCCTGTGGCAGACTGACACACATCCTGGGGATGTCTGACACACTCCCTGACGAAGACAGACACACTCCCTGAGGAACACTGACACACTCATTGCGGAAGTCTGACACACTCCCTGCGGAAGACAGACACACAACCTGAGGAAGACTGTCATACTCCTTGAAGTAGACAGGCACAGTCCCTGAGGAAGACAGGCACACTCCCTGAGGAAGACAGACACACTCCTTTGGGAAGACTGACACACTCCCTGGGGAAGAGCGACACACACCCTGCGGAAGACAGACACTCTCCGTGAAGAGGACTGACACACTACCTAATGAAGACTGACACCTACACTGGGGAAGTCTGAAACACTCTCCGAGGACGACAAACACACAACCTGAGGAAGACTGGCACAGTCCCTAAGGATGACAGACACAGTCCCTGAGGAAGACTCACACACTACCTGAGGAAGACTAAAAAACTCCCTGAAGAAGACAGTCACGCTCGCTGAGGAATACTGACACACTCCCTGGGGAAGACTGACACTCTCCCCGAGGAAGACAGACACACTCCCTGTGGCAGACTGACACACTCCCTGTGGTAGACTGACACACTCCCCGGGGAAGTCTGACACACTGCCTGAGGAAGACAGATACACTCCCTGAGGAAGTCTGACACACTCCCTGAGGAAGACAGACAAACTCCCCGGGGTAGACTGACACACGCCCTCGGGAAGTCTGACACACTCCATGAGGAAGACTGACACACTCCCTGTGGAGGACAGACACAATACCTGGTTTGGCCTCACACACTCTCTGGGGAAGAACGACACGATCTGGTGAAAACCGGCACACTGCCTGGGGATGAGCGACACACTCCCTGCGGAAGACTGAGACACTCCCTGTGGAAGGCTGACGCACTCCCTGAAGAAGACAGATACAAACCCTGGACAGGACTGACACGCTGCCTGGGGAAGAGCCACACAATCGCTGGGAAAGACTGATACACTCGCTGAGGAAGACTGACACAGTCCCTGAGGAAGACTGACACACTCATCACGGAAGTCTGACACACTCCCTGAAGAAGACAGACACACAACCTGAGGAAGACTGTCATACTCCCTGAAGTAGACAGGCACACTCCCTGAGGAAGACAGACATCCTCCCTGAGGAAGACTTACACACTCCCTGGGGAAGACAGACACTCTCCCCGAGGAAGACAGACGCATTCCCTGTGGTAGACTGACACACTCCCTGGGGAAGTCTGACACACTCCCTGAGGAAGACAGACACACTCCCTGTGGTAGACTGACACACTCCCTGGGGAAGTCTGACACACTCCCTGTGGAAGACAGACACGCTCCCTGAGGAAGTCTGACACACTCCCTGAGGAAGACAGACACACTCCCTGAGGAAGTCTGACACACTTCCTGAGGAACACTGACACACTCATTGCTGAAGTCTGGCACACTCCCTGAGGATGGCAGACACACTCCCCGAGGAAGACAGACACATCCCTGGGGAAGAGTGACACACACCCTGGGGAAGACAGACACCCTCCTTGAAGAGGACTGACACACTACATAAAGAAGTCTGACACTCACACTGGGGAAGTCTGACACACTACCCGAAGAAGACAAACAAAAAACCTGAGGAAGACTGACACAGTCCCTGAGGAAGACAGACACAGTCCCTGAGTAAGACTGACACACTACCTGGGGAAGACTAAAAAACTCCCAGAGGAAGACAGACACGCTCGCTGAGGAATACTGACATAGTCCCTGAGGAAGACATACACACTCCCTGGGGAAGACAGACACACTCCCTGGGGTAGACTGACAAACTTCTTGGGGAAGACAGACACACTCCCTGGGGTAGACTGACACATTCCGTGGGGAAGTCAGACACACTCCCTGAGGGAGACAGACACTCTCCCTGAGGAAGACAGACACACTCCCTGAGGAAGACAGACACACTCCCTGGGGAAGACAGACACACTCCCTGGGGTAGACTGACACACTCCGTGGGGAAGTCAGACACACTCCCTGAGGGAGACAGACACACTCCCTGAGGAAGACAGACAAACTCCCTGAGGAAGACAGACACACTACCTGGGGTAGACTGACACACTCCGTGGGGAAGACAGACACACTCCCTGGGGTTGACTGACCCACTCTGTGGGGAAGTCAGACACACTCCCTGAGGGAGACAGACACACTCCCTGAGGATGACTGACACACACCCTGAGGAAGACAGACACACTCCCTCGGGTAGACCGGCACACTCCCTGGGGAAGTCTGACACACTCCCTGAGGAAGACAGACACACTCCCTGAGGAAGACTGACACACTCCCTGAGGAAGACACACACAATACCTGGGGTAGACTCACACACTCCCTGGGGAAGAGCGACAAGATTCCTTGCTGAAAACCGGCACACTGCCTGGGGAAGAGCGACACACTCCCTGGGGAAGACTGACACACTCAATGTGGAAGGCTGACACACTCCCTGAGGAAGACAGATACAAACCCTGGAGGAGACAGACACACTACCTGGGGAAGTGCTGCACAATCCCTGGGGAAGACTGATACACTCCCTGCGGAAGACTGAAACACAACCTGAGGAAGACTGAAACAGTCACTGAGTATGACAGTCACACGCCCGCAGGAAGACTGACTCACTCCCTGAGGATGACAGACACATTCCCTGAGGAAGACTGTCATACTCTCTGAAGTAGACAGGCACACTCCCTGAAGAAGCCAGGCACACTCCCTGAGGAAGACAGACACACTCCATTGGGAAGACTGACACACACCAAGGGGAAGAGCGACACACAGCCTGGGGAAGACAGACTTCATTGCGGACTTCTGACACACTGCATGAGGAAGACAGACACACAACATGAGGAAGGCTGACATACTCCCTGAAGAAGACAGACACAATCACTGAGGAAGACAGAGACACTCCCTGAGGAAGACACACACACTCCCTTGGGAAGACAGACAAACTCCCTGAAGAAGACACACACTCTCCCTACGGAAGACTGACACACGACCCGAGGAAGACTGACACACACACTGCGGACGTATGACACACACACTGAAGTAGACAAACACACAACCTGAGGAAGTGTGACGCAGTCCCTGAGGAAAATAGACACAGTGCTTGAGGAAGACTGACACACTCCCTGAGGAATACTGACACACTCCCTGAGGAAGACAGATACACTCCCTGGGGAACAGCGACACACTCACTGGGAAGGCAGACAGACTCGCTGAAGAAGACTGACACACTCCCTGGTGAAGAGCGACACCCTCACTGGTGACGTCTTACACACTCCCTGATGAAGACAGACACACTCCCTGAGGAAGACAGACACACTCCCTGAAGTGGACTGACACAATCCCTGAGGAAGACAGACACACTTTCTGGGGCAGACAGACACACTCACTGGGGAAGTCTGACACACTCACTCAGGAAGGCAGACACACTCCCTGAGGAAGACAGACACACTCCCTGGGGAAAACAGACACACTCTAAGGAGACAGACACACTCCCCGAGGAAGACTGACACACTTTCTGAGGAAGACAGACACACTCCCTGAGGAAGACTGACACACTCATTACGGAAGTCTCACACACTCCCTGAGGAAGACATACCCACTCCCTGAGGAAGTCAGACACACTCGCTAGGGAAGAGCGACACAAACCCTGGAGAAGACAGACACTCTCCCTGAAGAGGACTCACACACTACCTGAGGAAGACTGACACAGTCCCTGAGGAAGACTGACACACTCCCTGAGGAAGACAGACACACTCCCTGGGGAGACTGACACACTCACTGGGGAAGAGCGACACACTCACTGGGGAAGGCAGACAGACTCACTGAAGAAGACTGACACACTCCCTGGTGAAGAGCGACACACTCACTGGTGACGTCTGACACACTCCCTGATGAAGACAGGCACACTCCATGAGGAAGACAGACACAATCCCTGAAGTGGACTGACACACTCCCTGAGGAAGACAGACACACTTTCTGGGGTAGACTGACACACTCCCTGGGGAAGTCTGACACACTCCCTTGGGAAGACTGACACACTCCCTGGGGAAAACAGACACACTCTAAGGAGACAGACACACTCCCCGAGGAAGACTGACACACTTTCTGAGGAAGACAGACACACTCCCTGAGGAAGACTGACACACTCATTACGGAAGTCTGACACACTCCCTGAGGAAGACATACCCACTCCCTGAGGAAGTCAGACACACTCCCTTGGGAAGACTGACACACTCCCTAGGGAAGAGCGACACTAACCCTGGAGAAGACAGACACTCTCCCTGAAGAGGACTCACACACTACCTGAGGAAGACTGACACACTCCCTGAGGAAGACAGACACACTCCCTGAGGAAGACTGACACACTCCATGGGCAAGCCTGACACAAAACCTGAGGAAGAAAGACACACTCCCTGAGGAAGACTGACACACTCCCTAAGGAAGACAGACACACTCACAGGGGAAGACTGACCCACTCCTTGAGGAAGACTGACACACTCCCTGGGGAGACTGACACACTCCCTGGGGAAGAGCGACACGCTCACTGGGAAGGCAGACAGACTCGCTGAAGAAGACTGCACACTCCCTGGTGAAGAGCGACACACTCACTGGTGACGTCTGACACACTCCCTGATGAAGACAGACACACTCCCTGAGGAAGACAGACACACTCCCTGAAGTGGACTGACACAATCCCTGAGGAAGACAGACACACTTTCTGGGGCAGACTGACACACTCCTTGGGGAAGTCTGACACACTCACTCAGGAAGACAGACACACTCCCTGTGGAAAACATACACACTCTAAGGAGACAGAGACACTCCCTGAGGAAGACTGACACACTTTCTGAGGAAGACAGACACACTCCCTGAGGATGACTGACACTCATTCTGAGGAAGACAGACACACTCCCTGAGGAAGACTGACACACTCATTGCGGAAGTCTGACACACTCCCTGAGGAAGACATACCCACTCCATGAGGAAGTCAGACACACTCCCTTGGGAAGACTGACACACTCCCTAGGGAAGAGCGACACTAACCCTGGAGAAGACAGACACTCTCCCTGAAGAGGACTGACACATTACCTGAGGAAGACTGACACAGTCCCTGAGGAAGACTGACACACTCCCTGAGGAAGAGAGACAGACTCCCTGAGGAAGACTGACACACTCCATGGGCAAGCCTTCACAAAACCTGAGGAAGAAAGACACACTCCCTGAGGAAGACTGACACACTCCCTAAGGAAGACAGACACACTCACAGGGGAAGACTGACCCACTCCTTGAGGAAGACTGACACACTCCCTGGGGAGACTGACACACTCCCTGGGGAAGAGCGACACACTCACTGGGAAGGCAGACAGACTTGCTGAAGAAGACAGACACTCTCACAGGGGAAGACTGACCCACTCCTTGAGGAAGAATGACAAACACACTGGGGAAGTGTAACATCCTCCCTGAGGAAGACGGACACCCAACCTGAGGAAGAATTGCACACTCCCTGACGAAGACAGACAAACTCCGTGGGGAAGACTGACACACTCCCTGGGAAAGACTGGCATACTACTGAGGAAGACAGACACGCTCCCTGAGAAAGACTGAAACACTCATTGCGGACTTCTGACACACGCATGAGGAAGACAGACACACAACATGAGGAAGGCTGACATACTCCCTGAAGAAGACAGACACACTCCCTGAGGAAGACATACACACTCACTTGGGAAGACTGACACACTCCATGGGGAAGAGCGACACACTCCCTTGGGGAAGACAGACACTCTCCCTGAAGAGGACTGACACACTACCCGAGGAAGACTGACACACACACTGCGGAAGTCTGACACACTACATGAGGAAGTCAAACACACAATCTGAGGAAGACTGACACAATCCCTGAGGAAGACAGACACTGTCCCTGAGGAAGACTGACACAATCCCTGAGGAAGACTGACACACACACTGGGGAAGACATACACTCCCTGAGGAAGACTGACACACTCCCTGAGGAAGACATACACACTCACTTGGGAAGACTGACACACTCCATGGGGAAGAGCGACACACTCCCTTGGGGAAGACAGACACTCTCCCTGAAGAGGACTGACACACTACCCGAGGAAGACTGACACACACACTGCGGAAGTCTGACACACTACATGAGGAAGTCAAACACACAATCTGAGGAAGACTGACACAATCCCTGAGGAAGACAGACACTGTCCCTGAGGAAGACTGACACAATCCCTGAGGAAGACTGACACACACACTGGGGAAGACATACACTCCCTGAGGAAGACTGACACACTCCATGAGGAAGACTGACACAATCACAGCGGAAGTCTGAAAACTACCCTGAAGAAGACAGGCAAACTCCCTGAGGAAGACAGACAAACTCCCTGAAGAAGACACACACTCTCCCTACGGAAGACAGACACACGACCCGAGGATGACTGACACACACACTGCGGACGTCTGACACACACCCTGAAGTAGACAAACACACAACCTGAGGAAGAGTGAAGCAGTCCCTGAGGAAAATAGACACAGTCCCTGAGGAAGACTGACACACTCCCTGGGGAGACTGACACACTCACTGGGGAAGAGCGACAACTTACTGGGGAAGGCAGACAGACTCACTGAAGAAGACTGACACACTCCCTGGTGAAGAGCGACACACTCACTGATGACGTCTGACACAGTCCCTGATGAAGACAGGCACACTCCATGAGGAAGACAAACACACTCCCTGAAGTGGACTGACACACTCCCTGACGAAGACAGACACACTTTCTGGGGTAGACTGACACACTCCCTGGGGAAGTCTGACACACTCCCTTGGGAAGACTGACACACTCCCTGGGGAAGGGCGACACACACCTTGGGAAGATAGACACTCTCCCTGAATAGGACAGACACACTACCCGAGGAACACTGACACAGTCCCTGAGGAAGACTGACACACTCCCTGAGAAAGACAGAGACACTCCCTGAGGAAGAATGACACACTCCATGGGCAAGTCTGACACAAATCCTGAGGAAGAAAGACACACTCCCTGAGGAAGACTGACACAGTCCCTGACGAAGACAGACACACTCCCTGATGATTACTGACACACTCCCTGAGGAAGACTGACACACTCCCTGACGAAGACAGACACACTCCCTGAGGATTACTGACACACTCCCTGAGGAAGTCTGATACACTCCCTGGGGAAGGGCGACACACACCTAGGGAAGACAGACACTCTCCTTGAAGAGGACTGACACACTACCCGAGGAACACTGACACAGTCCCTGAGGAAGACTGACACACTCCCTGAGAAAGACAGACACTCTCCCTGAGGAAGAATGACATACTCCATGGGCAAGTCTGACACAAATCCTAAGGAAGAAAGACACACTCCCTGAGGAAGAATGACACACTCCATGGGCAAGTCTGACACAAATCCTGGGGAAGAAAGACACACTCCCTGTGGCAGACTGACACACTCCCTGGGGAAGACTGACACAATCCCTGACGAAGACAGAAACACTCCCTGAGGATTACTGACACAGTCCATGCGCAAGTCTGGCACACTCCCTGAGGAAGACAGACAAAGTGAATGGGGAAGACTGACACACTCCCTGGGAAAGACTGACACACTCCCTGAGGAAGACTGACACACTTTCTGAGGTAGACAGACACACTCCCTGAGGAAGACTGACACACTTTCTGAGGAAGACAGACACACTCCCTGAGGAAGACTGACACACTCATTACGGACGTCTGACACACTCCCTTAGGAAGACATACCCACTCCCTGAGGAAGTCTGACACACTCCCTTGGGAAGACTGACACACTCCCTAGGGAAGAGCGACACTAACCCTGGAGAAAACAGACACTCTCCCTGAAGAGGACTGACACACTACCTGAGGAAGACTGACACAGTCCCTGAGGAAGACTGACACACTCCATGAGGAAGACAGACACACTCCCTGAGGAAGACTGACACACTCCATGGGCAAGCCTGACACAAAACCTGAGGATGAAAGACACACTCCCTGAGGAAGACTGACACACTCCCTAAGGAAGACAGACACACTCACAGGGGAAGGCTGACCCACTCCACGACGAAGGCTGACACATTCCCTGGGGAGACTGACACACTCCCTGGGGAAGAGCGACACACTCACTGGGAAGGCAGACAG
Source organism: Scyliorhinus canicula (assembly GCF_902713615.1). NCBI lineage: Eukaryota > Metazoa > Chordata > Chondrichthyes > Carcharhiniformes > Scyliorhinidae > Scyliorhinus > Scyliorhinus canicula. Next base: position 20,053 of record NW_024055854.1, on the reverse strand, counting down.
ACTCGCTGAAGAAGACTGACACACTCCCTGGTGAAGAGCGACACACTCACTGGTGACGTCTGACACACTCCCTGATGAAGACAGACACACTTCACACTTAGCAGAGGGATTGAATTTAAGAGTTGTCAGGTGATGATGCAGCTGTACAAAACCTTGGTCAGGCCACATTTGGAGTACTGTGTGCAGTTCTGGTCACCTCATTTTAGGAAGGATGTGGAAGCTTTGGAAAAGGTGCAAAGGAGATTTACCAGGGTGTTGCCTGGAATGGAGAGTAGGTCATACGAGGAAAGGTTGTGGGTGCTAGGCCTTTTCTCATTAGAACGGAGAAGGATGAGGGGCGACTTGATAGAGGTTTATAAGATGATCAGGGGAATAGATAGAGTAGACAGTCAGAGACTTTTTCCCCGGGTGGAACACACCATTACAAGGGGACATAAATTTAAGATAAATGGTGGAAGATATAGAGGGGATGTCAGAGGTAGGTTCTTTACCCAGAGAGTAGTGGGGGCATGGAATGCACTGCCTGTGGTAGTAGTTGAGTCGGAAAATTTATGGACCTTCAAGCGGCTATTGGATAGGTACTTGGATTAGGGTAGAATAAGGGAATGTAGGTTAACTTCTTAAGGGCAGCACGGTAGCATTGTGGGTAGCACAATTGCTTCACAGCTCCAGGGTCCCAAGTTCGATTTCGACTTGGGTCACTGTCTGTGTGGAGTCTGCACATCCTCCCCGTGACTGCGTGGGTTTCCTCCGGGTACTCCGGTTTCCTCCCACAGTCCAAAGATGTGCAGGTTGGGTGGATTGGCCATGAATAATTGTCCAAAATTCTATGATTAACCTAGGACAAAAGTTCGGCGCAACATCGTGGGCCGAAGGGCCTGTTCTGTGCTGTATTTCTCTAATAACTCTAATAACTCCCTGAGGAAGACAGACACACTCCCTGAAGTGGACTGACACACTCCCTGAAGTGGACTGACACAATCCCTGAGGAAGACAGACACACTTTGTGGGGCAGACTGACACACTCCCTGGGGAAGTCTGACACACTCATCTCAGGAAGACAGACACACTCCCAGAGGAAGACAGACACACTCCCTGTGGAAAACAGACACACTCTAAGGAGACAGAGACACTCCCCGAGGAAGACTGACACACTTTCTGAGGAAGACAGACACACTCCCTGAGGAAGACTGAGACACTTTCTGAGGAAGACAGACACACTCCCTGAGGAAGACTGACACACTCATTACGGAAGTCTGACACACTCCCTGAGGAAGACATACCCACTCCCTGAGGAAGTCAGACACACTCCCTTGTGAAGACTGACAGACTCCCTAGGGAAGAGCGACACTAACTCTGGAGAAGACAGACACTCTCCCTGAAGAGGACTGACACACTACCTGCGGAAGACTGACACAGTCCCTGAGGAAGACTCCCTGAGGAAGACAGACACACTCCCTGAGGAAGACTGACACACTCCATGGGCAAGCCTTCACAAAACCTGAGGAAGAAAGACACACTCCCTGAGGAAGTCTGACACACTACCTAAGGAAGACAGACACACTCACAGGGGAAGACTGACCCACTCCTTGAGGAAGAATGACAAACACACTGGGGAAGTGTAACATCCTCCCTGAGGAAGACGGACACCCAACCTGAGGAAGAATTGCACACTCCCTGACGAAGACAGACAAACTCCGTGGGGAAGACTGACACACTCCCTGGGAAAGACTGACATACTACCTGAGGAAGACAGACACACTCCCTGAGAAAGACAGACACACTCATTGCGGACTTTTGACACACTGCATGAGGAAGACAGACACACAACATGAGGAAGGCTGACATACTCCCTGAAGAAGACTGACACACTCCCTGAGGAAGACAGACACACTCCCTGAGGAAGACTGACACACTCCATGGGCAAGCCTGACACAAAACCTGAGGATGAAAGACACACTCCCTGAGGAAGACTGACACACTCCCTAAGGAAGACAGACACACTCACAGGGGAAGGCTGACCCACTCCACGACGAAGGCTGACACATTCCCTGGGGAGACTGACACACTCCCTGGGGAAGAGCGACACACTCACTGGGAAGGCAGACAGACTCGCTGAAGAAGACTGACACACTCCCTGGTGAAGAGCGACACACTCACTGGTGACGTCTGACACACTCCCTGATGAAGACAGACACACTTCACACTTAGCAGAGGGATTGAATTTAAGAGTTGTGAGGTGATGATGCAGCTGTACAAAACCTTGGTCAGGCCACATTTGGAGTACTGTGTGCAGTTCTGGTCACCTCATTTTAGGAAGGATGTGGAAGCTTTGGAAAAGGTGCAAAGGAGATTTACCAGGGTGTTGCCTGGAATGGAGAGTAGGTCATACGAGGAAAGGTTGTGGGTGCTAGGCCCTTTCTCATTAGAACGGAGAAGGATGAGGGGCGACTTGATAGAGGTTTATAAGATGATCAGGGGAATAGATAGAGTAGACAGTCAGAGACTTTTTCCCCGGGTGGAACACACCATTACAAGGGGACATAAATTTAAGATAAATGGTGGAAGATATAGAGGGGATGTCAGAGGTAGGTTCTTTACCCAGAGAGTAGTGGGGGCATGGAATGCACTGCCTGTGGTAGTAGTTGAGTCGGAAAATTTATGGACCTTCAAGCGGCTATTGGATAGGTACTTGGATTAGGGTAGAATAAGGGAATGTAGGTTAACTTCTTAAGGGCAGCACGGTAGCATTGTGGGTAGCACAATTGCTTCACAGCTCCAGGGTCCCAAGTTCGATTTCGACTTGGGTCACTGTCTGTGTGGAGTCTGCACATCCTCCCCGTGACTGCGTGGGTTTCCTCCGGGTACTCCGGTTTCCTCCCACAGTCCAAAGATGTGCAGGTTGGGTGGATTGGCCATGAAAAATTGTCCAAAATTCTATGATTAACCTAGGACAAAAGTTCGGCGTAACATCGTGGGCCGAAGGGCCTGTTCTGTGCTGTATTTCTCTAATAACTCTAATAACTCCCTGAGGAAGACAGACACACTCCCTGAAGTGGACTGACACACTCCCTGAAGTGGACTGACACAATCCCTGAGGAAGACAGACACACTTTCTGGGGCAGACTGACACACTCCCTGGGGAAGTCTGACACACTCATCTCAGGAAGACAGACACACTCCCTGAGGAAGACAGACACACTCCCTGTGGAAAACAGACACACTCTAAGGAGACAGAGACACTCCCCGAGGAAGACTGACACACTTTCTGAGGAAGACAGACACACTCCCTGAGGAAGACTGACACACTCATTACGGAAGTCTGACACACTCCCTGAGGAAGACTGACACACTCCCTAAGGAAGACAGACACACTCACAGGGGAAGGCTGACCCACTCCACGACGAAGGCTGACACATTCCCTGGGGAGACTGACACACTCCCTGGGGAAGAGCGACACACTCACTGGGAAGGCAGACAGACTCGCTGAAGAAGACTGACACACTCCCTGGTGAAGAGCGACACACTCACTGGTGACGTCTGACACACTCCCTGATGAAGACAGACACACTTCACACTTAGCAGAGGGATTGAATTTAAGAGTTGTGAGGTGATGATGCAGCTGTACAAAACCTTGGTCAGGCCACATTTGGAGTACTGTGTGCAGTTCTGGTCACCTCATTTTAGGAAGGATGTGGAAGCTTTGGAAAAGGTGCAAAGGAGATTTACCAGGGTGTTGCCTGGAATGGAGAGTAGGTCATACGAGGAAAGGTTGTGGGTGCTAGGCCTTTTCTCATTAGAACGGAGAAGGATGAGGGGCGACTTGATAGAGGTTTATAAGATGATCAGGGGAATAGATAGAGTAGACAGTCAGAGACTTTTTCCCCGGGTGGAACACACCATTACAAGGGGACATAAATTTAAGATAAATGGTGGAAGATATAGAGGGGATGTCAGAGGTAGGTTCTTTACCCAGAGAGTAGTGGGGGCATGGAATGCACTGCCTGTGGTAGTAGTTGAGTCGGAAAATTTATGGACCTTCAAGCGGCTATTGGATAGGTACTTGGATTAGGGTAGAATAAGGGAATGTAGGTTAACTTCTTAAGGGCAGCACGGTAGCATTGTGGGTAGCACAATTGCTTCACAGCTCCAGGGTCCCAAGTTCGATTTCGACTTGGGTCACTGTCTGTGTGGAGTCTGCACATCCTCCCCGTGACTGCGTGGGTTTCCTCCGGGTACTCCGGTTTCCTCCCACAGTCCAAAGATGTGCAGGTTGGGTGGATTGGCCATGAAAAATTGTCCAAAATTCTATGATTAACCTAGGACAAAAGTTCGGCGTAACATCGTGGGCCGAAGGGCCTGTTCTGTGCTGTATTTCTCTAATAACTCTAATAACTCCCTGAGGAAGACAGACACACTCCCTGAAGTGGACTGACACACTCCCTGAAGTGGACTGACACAATCCCTGAGGAAGACAGACACACTTTGTGGGGCAGACTGACACACTCCCTGGGGAAGTCTGACACACTCATCTCAGGAAGACAGACACACTCCCTGAGGAAGACAGACACACTCCCTGTGGAAAACAGACACACTCTAAGGAGACAGAGACACTCCCCGAGGAAGACTGACACACTTTCTGAGGAAGACAGACACACTCCCTGAGGAAGACTGAGACACTTTCTGAGGAAGACAGACACACTCCCTGAGGAAGACTGACACACTCATTACGGAAGTCTGACACACTCCCTGAGGAAGACATACCCACTCCCTGAGGAAGTCAGACACACTCCCTTGTGAAGACTGACAGACTCCCTAGGGAAGAGCGACACTAACTCTGGAGAAGACAGACACTCTCCCTGAAGAGGACTGACACACTACCTGCGGAAGACTGACACAGTCCCTGAGGAAGACTCCCTGAGGAAGACAGACACACTCCCTGAGGAAGACTGACACACTCCATGGGCAAGCCTTCACAAAACCTGAGGAAGAAAGACACACTCCCTGAGGAAGTCTGACACACTACCTAAGGAAGACAGACACACTCACAGGGGAAGACTGACCCACTCCTTGAGGAAGAATGACAAACACACTGGGGAAGTGTAACATCCTCCCTGAGGAAGACGGACACCCAACCTGAGGAAGAATTGCACACTCCCTAACGAAGACAGACAAACTCCGCGGGGAAGACTGACACACTCCCTGGGAAAGACTGACATACTACCTGAGGAAGACAGACACACTCCCTGAGAAAGACTGAAACACTCATTGCGGACTTTTGACACACTGCATGAGGAAGACAGACACACAACATGAGGAAGGCTGACATACTCCCTGAAGAAGACAGACACACTCACTGAGGAAGACAGAGACACTCCCTGAGGAAGACACACACACTCACTTGGGAAGACTGACACACTCCATGGGGAAGAGCGACACACTCCCTTGGGGAAGACAGACACTCTCCCTGAAGAGGACTGACACACTACCTGAGGAAGACTGACACACACACTGCGGAAGTCTGACACACTCCATGAGGAAGTCAAACACACAATCTGAGGAAGACTGACACAATCCCTGAGGAAGACTGACACACACACTGGGGAAGACAGATACACTCCCTGAGGAAGACTGACACACTCCATGAGGAAGACTGACACACACACTGCGGACGTCTGACACACACCCTGAAGTAGACAAACACACAACCTGAGGAAGAGTGATGCAGTCCCTGAGGAAAATAGACACAGTCCCTGAGGAAGACTGACACACTCCCTGAGGAAGACTGAAAATCTCCCTGAGGAAGACAGACACACTCCCTGAGGAATACTGACACACTCCCTGAGGAAGACAGACACACTCACTGGGGAAGGCAGACAGACTCACTGAAGACGACTGACACACTCCCTGGTGAAGAGCGACACACTCACTGTTGACGTTTGACACACTCCCTGATGAAGACAGGCACACTCCATGAGGAAGACAGACACACTCCCTGAAGTGGACTGTGACACTCCCTGAGGTAGACAGACACACTTTCTGGGGGAGACTGACACACTCCCTGGGGAAGGGCGACACACACCTTTGGAAGACTGACACACTCCCTGGGGAAGGGCGACACACACCTTGGGAAGACAGACACTATCCCTGAATAGGACAGACACACTACCCGACGAACACTGACACAGTCCCTGAGGAAGACTGACACACTCCCTGAGAAAGACAGACACACTCCCTGAGGAAGAATGACACACTCCTTGGGCAAGTCTGACACAAATCCTGAGGAAGAAAGACACACTCCCTGAGGAAGACTGACACACTCCCTGACGAAGACAGACACACTCCCTGAGGATTACTGGCACACTCCCTGCGGAAGTCTGACACACTCCCTGGGGAAGTGCGACACACACTTTGGGAAGACAGACACTCTCCCTGAAGAGGACTGACACACTACCCGAGGAACACTGACACAGTCCCTGAGGAAGACTGACACACTCCCTGAGAAAGACAGACACACTCCCTGAGGAAGAATGACACACTCCATGGGCAAGTCTGACACAAATCCTGAGGAAGAAAGACACACTCCCTGAGGAACAATGACACACTCCTTGGGCAAGTCTGACACAAATCCTGAGGAAGAAAGACACACTCCCTGGGGAAGACTGACACACTCCCTGACGAAGACAGACACACTCCCTGAGGATTACTGGCACACTCCATGCGGAAGTCTGGCACACTCCCTGAGGAAGGCAGACAAAGTCACTGGTGAAGACTGACACACTCCCTGGGAAAGACTGACACACTCCCTGGGGAAGAGCGACACACTCACTGGGAAGGCAGACAGACTCGCTGAAGAAGACTGACACACTCCCTGGTGTAGAGCGACACACTCACTGGTGACGTCTGACACACTCCCTGATCAAGACAGACACACTTCACACTTAGCAGAGGGATTGAATTTAAGAGTTGTCAGGTGATGATGCAGCTGTACAAAACCTTGGTCAGGCCACATTTGGAGTACTGTGTGCAGTTCTGGTCACCTCATTTTAGGAAGGATGTGGAAGCTTTGGAAAAGGTGCAAAGGAGATTTACCAGGGTGTTGCCTGGAATGGAGAGTAGGTCATACGAGGAAAGGTTGTGGGTGCTAGGCCTTTTCTCATTAGAACGGAGAAGGATGAGGGGCGACTTGATAGAGGTTTATAAGATGATCAGGGGAATAGATAGAGTAGACAGTCAGAGACTTTTTCCCCGGGTGGAACACACCATTACAAGGGGACATAAATTTAAGATACATGGTGGAAGATATAGAGGGGATGTCAGAGGTAGGTTCTTTACCCAGAGAGTAGTGGGGGCATGGAATGCACTGCCTGTGGTAGTAGTTGAGTCGGAAAATTTATGGACCTTCAAGCGGCTATTGGATAGGTACTTGGATTAGGGTAGAATAAGGGAATGTAGGTTAACTTCTTAAGGGCAGCACGGTAGCATTGTGGGTAGCACAATTGCTTCACAGCTCCAGGGTCCCAAGTTCGATTTCGACTTGGGTCACTGTCTGTGTGGAGTCTGCACATCCTCCCCGTGACTGCGTGGGTTTCCTCCGGGTAATCCGGTTTCCTCCCACAGTCCAAAGATGTGCAGGTTGGGTGGATTGGCCATGAAAAATTGTCCAAAATTCTATGATTAACCTAGGACAAAAGTTCGGCGCAACATCGTGGGCCGAAGGGCCTGTTCTGTGCTGTATTTCTCTAATAACTCTAATAACTCCCTGAGGAAGACAGACACACTCCCTGAAGTGGACTGACACACTCCCTGAAGTGGACTGACACAATCCCTGAGGAAGACAGACACACTTTGTGGGGCAGACTGACACACTCCCTGGGGAAGTCTGACACACTCATCTCAGGAAGACAGACACACTCCCTGAGGAAGACAGACACACTCCCTGTGGAAAACAGACACACTCTAAGGAGACAGAGACACTCCCCGAGGAAGACTGACACACTTTCTGAGGAAGACAGACACACTCCCTGAGGAAGACTGAGACACTTTCTGAGGAAGACAGACACACTCCCTGAGGAAGACTGACACACTCATTACGGAAGTCTGACACACTCCCTGAGGAAGACATACCCACTCCCTGAGGAAGTCAGACACACTCCCTTGTGAAGACTGACAGACTCCCTAGGGAAGAGCGACACTAACTCTGGAAAAGACAGACACTCTCCCTGAAGAGGACTGACACACTACCTGCGGAAGACTGACACAGTCCCTGAGGAAGACTCCCTGAGGAAGACAGACACACTCCCTGAGGAAGACTGACACACTCCATGGGCAAGCCTTCACAAAACCTGAGGAAGAAAGACACACTCCCTGAGGAAGTCTGACACACTACCTAAGGAAGACAGACACACTCACAGGGGAAGACTGACCCACTCCTTGAGGAAGAATGACAAACACACTGGGGAAGTGTAACATCCTCCCTGAGGAAGACGGACACCCAACCTGAGGAAGAATTGCACACTCCCTGACGAAGACAGACAAACTCCGTGGGGAAGACTGACACACTCCCTGGGAAAGACTGACATACTACCTGAGGAAGACAGACACACTCCCTGAGAAAGACTGAAACACTCATTGCGGACTTTTGACACACTGCATGAGGAAGACAGACACACAACATGAGGAAGGCAGACATACTCCCTGAAGAAGACTGACACACTCCCTGAGGAAGACAGACACACTCCCTGAGGAAGACTGACACACTCCATGGGCAAGCCTGACACAAAACCTGAGGATGAAAGACACACTCCCTGAGGAAGACTGACACACTCCCTAAGGAAGACAGACACACTCACAGGGGAAGGCTGACCCACTCCACGACGAAGGCTGACACATTCCCTGGGGAGACTGACACACTCCCTGGGGAAGAGCGACACACTCACTGGGAAGGCAGACAGACTCGCTGAAGAAGACTGACACACTCCCTGGTGAAGAGCGACACACTCACTGGTGACGTCTGACACACTCCCTGATGAAGACAGACACACTTCACACTTAGCAGAGGGATTGAATTTAAGAGTTGTGAGGTGATGATGCAGCTGTACAAAACCTTGGTCAGGCCACATTTGGAGTACTGTGTGCAGTTCTGGTCACCTCATTTTAGGAAGGATGTGGAAGCTTTGGAAAAGGTGCAAAGGAGATTTACCAGGGTGTTGCCTGGAATGGAGAGTAGGTCATACGAGGAAAGGTTGTGGGTGCTAGGCCCTTTCTCATTAGAACGGAGAAGGATGAGGGGCGACTTGATAGAGGTTTATAAGATGATCAGGGGAATAGATAGAGTAGACAGTCAGAGACTTTTTCCCCGGGTGGAACACACCATTACAAGGGGACATAAATTTAAGATAAATGGTGGAAGATATAGAGGGGATGTCAGAGGTAGGTTCTTTACCCAGAGAGTAGTGGGGACATGGAATGCACTGCCTGTGGTAGTAGTTGAGTCGGAAAATTTATGGACCTTCAAGCGGCTATTGGATAGGTACTTGGATTAGGGTAGAATAAGGGAATGTAGGTTAACTTCTTAAGGGCAGCACGGTAGCATTGTGGGTAGCACAATTGCTTCACAGCTCCAGGGTCCCAAGTTCGATTTCGACTTGGGTCACTGTCTGTGTGGAGTCTGCACATCCTCCCCGTGACTGCGTGGGTTTCCTCCGGGTACTCCGGTTTCCTCCCACAGTCCAAAGATGTGCAGGTTGGGTGGATTGGCCATGAAAAATTGTCCAAAATTCTATGATTAACCTAGGACAAAAGTTCGGCGTAACATCGTGGGCCGAAGGGCCTGTTCTGTGCTGTATTTCTCTAATAACTCTAATAACTCCCTGAGGAAGACAGACACACTCCCTGAAGTGGACTGACACACTCCCTGAAGTGGACTGACACAATCCCTGAGGAAGACAGACACACTTTCTGGGGCAGACTGACACACTCCCTGGGGAAGTCTGACACACTCATCTCAGGAAGACAGACACACTCCCTGAGGAAGACAGACACACTCCCTGTGGAAAACAGACACACTCTAAGGAGACAGAGACACTCCCCGAGGAAGACTGACACACTTTCTGAGGAAGACAGACACACTCCCTGAGGAAGACTGACACACTCATTACGGAAGTCTGACACACTCCCTGAGGAAGACATACCCACTCCCTGAGGAAGTCAGACACACTCCCTTGTGAAGACTGACAGACTCCCTAGGGAAGAGCGACACTAACTCTGGAGAAGACAGACACTCTCCCTGAAGAGGACTGACACACTACCTGCGGAAGACTGACACAGTCCCTGAGGAAGACTCCCTGAGGAAGACAGACACACTCCCTGAGGAAGACTGACACACTCCATGGGCAAGCCTTCACAAAACCTGAAGAAGAAAGACACACTCCCTGAGGAAGTCTGACACACTACCTAAGGAAGACAGACACACTCACAGGGGAAGACTGACCCACTCCTTGAGGAAGAATGACAAACACACTGGGGAAGTGTAACATCCTCCCTGAGGAAGACGGACACCCAACCTGAGGAAGAATTGCACACTCCCTGACGAAGACAGACAAACTCCGCGGGGAAGACTGACACACTCCCTGGGAAAGACTGACATACTACCTGAGGAAGACAGACACACTCCCTGAGAAAGACTGAAACACTCATTGCGGACTTTTGACACACTGCATGAGGAAGACAGACACACAACATGAGGAAGGCTGACATACTCCCTGAAGAAGACAGACACACTCACTGAGGAAGACAGAGACACTCCCTGAGGAAGACACACACACTCACTTGGGAAGACTGACACACTCCATGGGGAAGAGCGACCCACTCCCTTGGGGAAGACAGACACTCTCCCTGAAGAGGACTGACACACTACCTGAGGAAGACTGACACACACACTGCGGAAGTCTGACACACTCCATGAGGAAGTCAAACACACAATCTGAGGAAGACTGACACAATCCCTGAGGAAGACTGACACACACACTGGGGAAGACAGATACACTCCCTGAGGAAGACTGACACACTCCATGAGGAAGACTGACACACACACTGCGGACGTCTGACACACACCCTGAAGTAGACAAACACACAACCTGAGGAAGAGTGATGCAGTCCCTGAGGAAAATAGACACAGTCCCTGAGGAAGACTGACACACTCCCTGAGGAAGACTGAAAATCTCCCTGAGGAAGACAGACACACTCCCTGAGGAATACTGACACACTCCCTGAGGAAGACAGACACACTCACTGGGGAAGGCAGACAGACTCACTGAAGAAGACTGACACACTCCCTGGTGAAGAGCGACACACTCACTGTTGACGTTTGACACACTCCCTGATGAAGACAGGCACACTCCATGAGGAAGACAGACACACTCCCTGAAGTGGACTGTCACACTCCCTGAGGAAGACAGACACACTTTCTGGGGGAGACTGACACACTCCCTGGGGAAGGGCGACACACACCTTGGGAAGACTGACACACTCCCTGGGGAAGGGCGACACACACCTTGGGAAGACAGACACTCTCCCTGAATAGGACAGACACACTACCCGACGAACACTGACACAGTCCCTGAGGAAGACTGACACACTCCCTGAGAAAGACAGACACACTCCCTGAGGAAGAATGACACACTCCTTGGGCAAGTCTGACACAAATCCTGAGGAAGAAAGACACACTCCCTGAGGAAGACTGACACACTCCCTGACGAAGACAGACACACTCCCTAAGGATTACTGGCACACTCCCTGCGGAAGTCTGACACACTCCCTGGGGAAGTGCGACACAAACTTTGGGAAGACAGACACTCTCCCTGAAGAGGACTGACACACTACCCGAGGAACACTGACACAGTCCCTGAGGAAGACTGACACACTCCCTGAGAAAGACAGACACACTCCCTGAGGAAGAATGACACACTCCATGGGCAAGTCTGACACAAATCCTGAGGAAGAAAGACACACTCCCTGAGGAACAATGACACACTCCTTGGGCAAGTCTGACACAAATCCTGAGGAAGAAAGACACACTCCCTGGGGAAGACTGACACACTCCCTGACGAAGACAGACACACTCCCTGAGGATTACTGGCACACTCCATGCGGAAGTCTGGCACACTCCCTGAGGAAGGCAGACAAAGTCACTGGTGAAGACTGACACACTCCCTGGGAAAGACTGACACACTCCCTGAGGAAGACTGACAAACTTTCTGCGGAAGACAGACACACTCCCTGAGGAAGACAGACACACTCCCTGAGGAAGAATGACACACTCCAAGGGCAAGTCTGACACAAATCCTGAGGAAGAAAGACACACTCCCTGAGGAAGACTGACACAATCCCTGACGAAGACAGACACACTCCCTGAGAATTACTGACACACTCCCTGCGGAAGTCTGGCACACTCCCTGAGGAAGACAGACAAAGTCACTGGGGAAGACTGACACACTCCCTGGGAAAGACTGACACACTCCCTGAGGAAGACTGACACACTTTCTGAGGAAGACAGACACACTCCCTGAGGAAGACTGAAAATCTCCCTGAGGAAGACAGACACACTCCCTGAGGAATACTGACACACTCCCTGAGGAAGACAGACACACAGCCTGGGGAGACTGACACACTCACTGGGGAAGAGCGACACACTCACTGGGGAAGGCAGACAGACTCACTGAAGAAGACTGACACACTCCCTGGTGAAGAGCGACACACTCACTGTTGACTTCTGACACACTCCCTGATGAAGACAGGCACACTCCATGAGGAAGACAGACACATTCCCTGAAGTGGACTGTCACACTCCCTGAGGTAGACAGACACACTTTCTGGGGTAGACTGACACACTCCCTGGGGAAGTCTGACACACTCCCGTGGGAAGACTGACACACTCCCTGGGGAAGGGCGACACACACCTTGGGAAGACAGACACTCTCCCTGAATAGGACAGACACACTACCCGAGGAACCCTGACACAGTGCCTGAGGAAGACTGACACACTCCCTGAGAAAGACAGACACACTCCCTGAGGAAGAATGACACACTCCATGGGCAAGTCTGACACAAATCCTGAGGAAGAAAGACACACTCCCTGAGGAAGAATGACACACTCCTTGGGCAAGTCTGACTCAAATCCTGAGGAAGAAAGACACTCTCCCTGAGGAAGACTGGAAATCTCCCTGAGGAAGACAGACATACTCCCTGAGGAATACTGACACACTCCCTGAGGAAGACAAACATACTCACTGGGGAAGAGCGACACACTCACTGGGGACGGCAGACAGACTCACTGAAGAAGACTGACACACTCCCTGGTGAAGAGCGACACACTCACTGGTGACGTCTGACACACTCACTGATGAAGACAGGCACACTCCATGAGGAAGACAGACACACTCCCTGAAGTGGACTGACACAATCCCTGAGGAAGACAGACACACTTTCTGGGGTAGACTGACACACTCTCTTGGGAAGACTGACACACTCCCTGGGGATGGGCGACACACACCTTGGGAAGACAGACACTCGCCCTGAAGAGGACTGACACACTACCCGCGGAACACTGACACAGTCCGTCAGGAAGACTGACACACTCCCTGAGAAAGACAGACACACTCCCTGAGGAAGAAAGACACACTCCCAGAGGAAGACTGACACAGTCCCTGAGGAAGACTGACACACTCCCTGACGAAGACAGACACACTCCCTGAGGATTACTGACACACTCCCTGCGGAAGTCTGGCACACTCCCTGAGGAAGACAGTCAAAGTCACTGGGGAAGACTGAAACACTCCCTGGGAAAGACTGACACACTACCTGAGGAAGACAGCCACTCTCCCTGAGAAAGACTGACACACTCATTGCGGACATCTGACACACTGCATGAGGAACACAGACACACAACATGAGGAAGGCTGACATACTCCCTGTGGAAGACAGGCACACTCACTGAGGAAGACAGAGACACTCCCTGAGGAAGACTGACACACTCCCTGAGGAAGACATACCCACTCCCTGAGGAAGTCAGACACACTCATTTGGGAAGACTGACACACTCCCTAGGGAAGAGCGACACACACCCTGGAGAAGACAGGCACTCTCCCTGCAGAGGAATGACACAATACCTGAGGAAGACTGACACAGTCCCTGAGGAAGACTAACACACTCCCTGAGGAAGACAGACACACTCCCTGAGGAAGACTGACACACTCCATGGGCAAGCCTGACACAAAACCTGAGGAAGAAAGACACACTCCCTGAGGAAGACTGACACACTCCCTAAGGAAGACAGACACACTCCCTGGGGAAGACTGACCCACTCCTTGAGGAAAAATGACAAACACACTTGGAAAGTGTAACATCCTCCCTGAGGAAGACGGACACCCAACCTGAGGAAGAATTGCACATTCCCTGACGAAGACTGACAAACTCCGTTGGGAAGACTGACACACTCCCTGGGAAAGACTGACACACTCACTGCGGAAGTCTGACAATTTCCCTGAAGAAGACAGGCACACTCCCTGAGGAAGACAGACAAACTCCCTGAAGAAGACACACACTCTCCCTACGGAAGACAGACACACGACCCGAGGAAGACTGATACACACACTGCGGAAGTCTGACACACACCCTGAAGTAGACAAACACACAACCTGAGGAAGAATGAAGCAGTCCCTGAGGAAAATAGACACAGTCCCTGAGGAAGACTGACACACTCCCGGAGGAAGACTGAAAATCTCCCTGAGGAAGACAGACACACTCCCTGAGGAATACTGACACACTCTCTGAGGAAGACAGACACACTCCCTGGGGAGACTGACACACTCACTGGGGAATAGCGACACACTCACTGGGGAAGGCAGACAGACTCACTGAAGAAGACTGACACACTCCCTGGTGAAGAGCGACACACTCACTGGTGACGTCTGACACACTCCCTGATGAAGACAGACACACTCCCTGAAGTGGACTGACACACTCCCTGAGGCAGACAGACACACTTTCTAGGGTAGACTGACACACTACCCGAGGAACACTGACACAGTCCCTCAGGAAGACTGACACACTCCCTGAGAAAGACAGACACACTCCCTGAGGAAGAATGACACACTCCATGGGCAAGTCTGACACAAAACCTGAGGAAGAAAGTCACACTCACTGAGGAAGACTGACACACTCCCTGACGAAGACAGACACACTCCCTAAGGATTACTGACACACTCCCTGCGGATGTCTGGCACACTCCCTGAGGAAGACAGACAAAGTCACTGGGGAAGACTGACACACTCCCTGGGGAAGTCTGACACACTCCCTTGGGAAGACTGACACACTCCCTGGGGAAGGGCGACACACACTTTGGGAAGACAGACACTCTCCCTGAAGAGGACTGACACACTACCCGAGGAACACTGACACAGTCCCTGAGGAAGACTGACACACTCCCTGAGAAAGACAGATACACTCCCTGAGGAAGAATGACACACTCCATGGGCAAGTCTGACACAAATCCTGAGGAAGAAAGACACACTCCCTGAGGAGGACTGACACACTTCCTGAGGATTACTGACACACTCCCTGCGGAAGTCTGGCACACTCCCTGAGGAAGACAAACATACTTTCTGAGGAAGACGGACACACTCCCTGAGGAAGACTGACACATTCATTACGGAAGTCTGACACACTCCCTGAGGAAGACATACCCACTCCCTGAGGAAGTCAGACACACTCCTTTGGGAAGACTGACACACTCCCTAGGGAAGAGCGACACACACCCTGGAGAAGACAGGCACTCTCCCTGCAGAGGACTGACACAATACCTGAGGAAGACTGACATAGTCCCTGAGGAAGACTAACACACTCCCTGAGGAAGACAGACACACTCCCTGAGGAAGACTGACACACTCCATGGGCAAGCCTGACACAAAACCTGAGGAAGAAAGACACACTCCCTGAGGAAGACTGACACACTCCCTAAGGAAGACAGACACACTCCCTGGGGAAGACTGACCCACTCCTTGAGGAAAAATGACAAACACACTGGGGAAGTGTAACATCCTCCCTGAGGAAGACGGACGCCCAACCTGAGGAAGAATTGCACACTCCCTGACGAAGACTGACAAACTCCGTGGGGAAGACTGACACACTCCCTGGGAAAGACTGAAACACTCATTGCGGACTTCTGACACACTGCATGAGGAAGACAGACACACAACATGAGGAAGGCTGACATACTCCCAAAAGAAGACAGGCACACTCACTGGGGAAGACAGAGACACTCCCAGAGAAAGACACACACACTCACTTGGGAAGAATGACACACTCCATGGGGAAGAGCGACACACTCCCTTGGGGAAGACAGACATTCTCCCTGAAGAGGAATGACACACTACCTGAGGATGACTGAAACACACACTGGGGAAGTCTGACACACTCCATAAGGAAGTCAAACACACAATCTGAGGAAGACTGACACAATCCCTGAGGAAGACAGACACTGTCCCTGAGGAAGACTGACACACTCCCTGAGGAAGACTGACACACACACTGGGGAAGACATACACTCCCTGAGGAAGACTGACACACTCCATGAGGAAGACTGACACACTCACAGCGGAAGTCTGACAACTTCCCTGAAGAAGACAGGCACACTCCCTGAGGAAGACAGACACACTCCCTGAAGAAGGCACACACTCTCCCTACGGAAGACAGACACATGACCCGAGGATGACTGACACACACACTGCGGACGTCTGACACACACCCTGAAGTAGACAAACACACAACCTGAGGAAGAGTGAAACAGTCCCTGAGGAAAATAGACACAGTCCCTGAGGAAGACTGACACACTCCCTGAGGAACACTGAAAATCTCCCTGAGGAAGACAGACACACTCCCTGAGGAATACTGACACACTCCCTGAGGGAGACAGACACACTGACTGGGGAAGAGCGCCACACTCACTGGGGAAGGCAGACAGACTCACTGAAGAAGACTGACACACTCCCTAGTGAAGAGCGACACACTCACTGGTGACGTCTAACACACTCCCTGATGAATGAAAGGCACACTCCATGAGGAAGACAGACACACTCCCTGAAGTGGACTGACACAATCCCTGAGGAAGACAGACACACGTTCTGGGGTAGACTGACACACTCCCTGTGGAAGTCTGACACACTCACTTGGGAAGACTGACACACTCCCTGAGGAAGACAGACACACTTTCTGGGGTAGACTGACACACGCCCTGGGGGAGTCTGGCACACTCCCTTGGGAAGGGCGACACACACCTTGGGAAGACAGACACTCTCCCTGAAGAGGACTGACACACTACCCGAGGAACACTGACACAGTCCCTCAGGAAGTCTGACACACTCCCTGAGAAAGACAGACACACTCCCTCAGGAAGAATGACACACTCCATGGGCAAGTCTGACACAAATCCTGAGGAAGAAAGACACACTCCCAGAGGAAGACTGACACACTCCCTGAGGAAGACAGACACACTCCCTGAGGATTACTGACACACTCCCTGCGGAAGTCTGGCACACTCCCTGAGGAAGACAGACAAAGTCACTGGGGAAGACTGACACACTCATTGCGGACATCTGACACACTGCGTGAGGTAGACAGACACACAACATGAGGAAGGCTGACATACTCCCTGAAGAAGACAGGCACACTCACTGAGGAAGACAGAGACACTCCCTGAGGAAGACAGACACACTCCATGGGGAAGAGTGACACACTCCCATGGGGAAGACAGACACTCTCCCTAAAGAGGACTGACACACAACCTGAGGAATTCTGACACACAAACTGGGGATGTCTGACACACTCCAGGAGGAAGACAAACACACAATCTGAGGAATACTGACACAATCCCTGAGGATGACAGACACTGTCCCTGAGGAAGACTGGCACACTCCCTGAGGAAGACTGACAAACTCACTGAGGAATACTGACGCACTCACTGGGGAAGAGAGATAAGCTCCCAGAGGAAGACAGGCACACTCCCTGAGGAAGACAGACACACTCCCTGAGGAAGACGCACACTCTCCCTACGGAAGACTGACACACGACATTGGGAAGAGCGACACACTCCCTTGGGGAAGACATACACTCTCCCTGAAGAGGACTGACACACTACCTGAGGAAGACGGACACACACACTGGGGAAGTCTGACACACTCCATGAGGAAGACAAACACACTTCCTTGGGAAGACTGACACACACACTCTCCCTACGGAAGACTGACACACGACCCGAGGAAGACTGACACACACCCTGAAGTAGACAAACACACAAACTGAGGAAGAGTGAAGCAGTCCCTGAGGAAAATAGACACAGTCCCTGAGGAAGACTGACATACTGCCTGAGGAAGACCGAAAATCTCCCTGAGGAAGACAGACACACTTCCTGAGGAATACTGACACACTCCCTGAGGAAGACAGACACACTCCCTGGGGAAACTGACACACTCACTGGGGAAGAGCGACACACTCACTGGGGAAGGCAGACAGACTCACTGAAGAAGACTGACACACTCCCTGGTGAAGAGCGACACACTCACTGGTGACGTCTGACACACCCCCTGATGAAGACAGGCACACTCCATGAGGAAGAGAGACCCACTCCCTGAAGTGGACTGACACACTCCCTGAGGAAGACAGACACACTTTCTGGTGTAGACTGACACACTCCCTCGCGAAGGGCGACACACACCTTGGGAAGACAGACACTCTCCCTGAGGAGGACTGACACACTACCCGAGGAACACTGACACAGTCCCTCAGGAAGACTGACACACTCCCTGAAAAAGACAGACACACACCCTGAGGAAGAATGACACACTCCATGGGCAAGTCTGACACAAATCCTGAGGAAGAAAGACACACTCCCTGAGGAAGACAGACACACTCCCTGAGGATTACTGACACACTCCCTGCCGAAGTCTGGCACACTCCCTGAGGAAGACAGACAAAGTCACTGGGGAAGACTGACACACTCCCTGGGAACGATTAGCACACTACCTGAGGAAGACAGACACTCTCCCTGAGAAAGACTGACACACTCACTGGGGAAGGCAGACAGACAACATGAGGAAGGCTGACATACTCCCTGAAGAAGACAGGCACACTCACTGAGGAAGATAGAGACACTCCCTGAGGAAGACACACACATTCCGTTGGGAAGAGTGGCACACTCCATGGGGAAGAGCGAAACACTCCCTTGGGGAAGACAAAACAATCTCCCTGAAGAGGACTGACAAACTACCAGAGGAAGACTGACACACAAAATGGGGAAGACTGACACACTCCATGAGGAAGACAAACACACAATCTGAGGAAGACTGACACAATCCCTGAGGAAGACAGACACAGTCCCTGAGGAAGACTGGCACACTCCCTGAGGAAGACTGACACACACACTGGGGAAGACAGATACAATCCCTGAGGAAGACTGACACACTCCCTGAGGAAGACTGACACACTCACTGCGGAATTCTGACAACTTCCCTGAAGAGGACAGGCAGACTCCCTGATGAAGACAGCCACACTCCCTGAGGAAGACACACGCTCTCCCTACGGAAGACTGACACTCTACCCGTGGAAGACTGACACACACACTGGGGACGTCTGACACACACCCTGAAGTAGACAAACACACAACCTGAGGAAGAATGACCCAGTCCCTGAAGAAAATATACACAGTCCCTGAGGAAGACTGACACACTCCCTGAGGATGACTGAAAATCTCCCTGAGGAAGACAGACACTCTCCCGAGGAATACTGACACACTCCCTGAAGTGGACTGAAACACTCACTGATGAAGACAGACACACTTTCTGGGGTTGGCTGACACACTCCCTTTGGAAGTCTGACTCACTCACTCAGGAAGACAGACACACTCCCTGAGGAAGACAGACACACACCCTTGGGAAGACTGACACACTCCCTGGGGAAGAGCGCCACACACCCTGGAGAAGACAGACACTCTCCCTGAAGA
>NW_024055853.1:0-21477 GCF_902713615.1 Scyliorhinus canicula | reverse complement strand
GGTGTCTAGTGATAGAATGAAGACACCACCCTCCTGTTGCAAACCTCAATCTCTTACAATACAGTTTAATATATTCACTTCATTAATCCATGTCCAGAGCATTTTAATCTAGATACTGAACGGGAGACATTGGCGTAGTGGTTTGTCACTGAATCAGTAATCTAGACACCCCAGGGTAATGCTCTTGGGACCCCCGTTCAGATTTAATTAGGGCAGATGGTGAAATTTGAAATCAATAAAATTTGGAATTAAATGATGACCATAAAACGATTGTCGAAAATGCCCATCGGGTTCACTAATTACCTTAGAGAAGGAAATCTGTTGTCCTCACCTGGTTTGTCTGGCCTCCATGTGACTCCAATCCCACAGCAATGACGCTTAATTGCCCTCACGGATGCGCAATAATTACTGGCCCAGCAAGCTATGTCCACATCCCATTAATGACTAAAAAAGACTTCACTGACACCAAATGACCAGATCCAGAACGAGAGATGAGATAATGACCAGAGAATCTGATTTTGTGATGCTGGTTGAGGGATGAAGACAGTGAGGAGAACTCCCCTGTTCACATCTGAAGATATTCTTTTGTCCATCTGAGGACAGATTGGGAACCAGCTTAACCTTTCATCTGAAATTCAGAAACTCGGACAGTGCTGCACTCCCTCTGTACTAACTCACTGACAGTGCAGCACTCCCTCAAACCTAATCCTGTGACAGTGCAGCACTCCCTCAGTACTGACTCTCTGACAGTGCAGCATTCCCTCAGTACTGACCCTGTGACAGTGCAGCACTCCCTCAGTATTGACCCTGTGACAATGGAGCACTCTCTCAGTGCTGACCCCCTGACAGTGCAGCACTCTCTCAGTACTGACCCTCTGACAGTGCAGCACTCCCTCAGCCTTGACCCTCTGACAGTGCAGCACTCCCTCAGTACTGACCTTCTGACAGTGCAGCACTCCCTCAGCCTTGACCCTCTGACAGTGCAGCACACCCTCAGTACTGACACTCTGACAGTGTAGCACTCCCTCACTACTGACCCTCTGACAGTGCAGCATTCCCTCAGTAATGACCCTCTGACAGTGCAGCACTCCCTCAGTACTGGCCCTCTGACAGTGCAGCACTCCCTCAGTACTGACCTTCTGACAGTGTAGCACTCCCTCACTACTGATCCTCTGACAGTGCAGCATTCCCTCAGTAATGACCCTCTGACAGTGCAGCACTCCCTCAGTACTGACCTTCTGACAGTGTAGCACTCCCTCACTACTGACCCTCTGACAGTGCAGCATTCCTTCAGTAATGACCCTCTGACAGTGCAGCACTCCCTCAGTACTGACCCTCTGACAGTGCAGCACTCCCTCAGTACTGACCTTCTGACAGTGTAGCACTCCCTCACTACTGACCCTCTGACAGTGCAGCATTCCCTCAGTAATGACCCTCTGTCAGTGCAGCACTCCCTCAGTACTGACCCTCTGACAGTGCAGCACTCCCTCAGTACTGGGTGGGTCTGCAGGCAGCGTCTCATCTCATTGAGGCATTCTCTTCAAACAAACATTGAGTCTCAGAATGAGATGTAATTTGGAATTAGCGAGGAAGTCACCCTGTGTTATGTTACTGATCCCGACAGGCTAAACATTATCTTAGAGCACAGAAGGAAGCTATTCGGCCCAGTGAGCCCGTGCTGGATCTTTAAAACCATTATTCAATTAGTCCCATTCACCCATAGCTATGTAAATTTATCATTTTCAAATAGTTCCCAATTCCCCTTTTCAAAGCTCCAATTGAATCTGCTTCACCCGTCTGTTCTGACAGGCATATTCTACATCACAACTTTGAATAAGACAAAATAATTCTCCTCACCTCTGACTGAACCGCCTAAAAATTTCCCACAGCTCAGAATTGTATTTCTCAGAGTCATGATTAAAACAGACACGATATCAGAATAATTATTGGCAGGACAAGTAGGGTCACAGCATGAGGGGGTGTCATGCTCTGTGCTGTGCTGACCCCTGAAACTCACACTCCTGCGATTACAACCACTTCCCTGTGCAGCAGTAGAAATCTTGCTGTGGGTTCTAGTTGGTAAAACTTCAGCACATTTGGGTTATTGCAGATATTCTCGGAAGCGCAGCCTTGATGACGGAGAACAACACGGAATTCTCTGAAAAAGGAACATTGGTGTTATATCCATATGAGTATGGAGCAAGGTTAGTGGAATAACACGACCATTACATTGTTGTTAGATCAGTGTTACATTGATAATATTTTGCTATTCCATTGTGGGATAATTGATGGATTAAAATCTATAACATACCTATGACTGTGGAGTGAAGACACCTCGTTTGCGTCCCAACACATTTCACCACATTGTTGGTATCCAAACAATTGTTCGTGACTCGTGTGCACCCGTAACACTCAAGGCCATTGAAGGTGGTGTCTTCTTGCACTGCCCAACAAACAAGAAAATACAGATGAGATTCTTCCAGCTGCTTCCAGTTTGATCAATTTAGACATTCTGGAGGTGGATATCCATCTGGACAGCTGTACAGTTTCTATCACATTAACTGTGTATTATAGCATTTCCCCACTCGTACCCTCCCAAAATTCTTCCACTGACCTCAGCAGGACTGAGTATAATGGATTCCAACCCAGACCACTCAGCAATGACCGATTCAACTTCATTTTTTCTGGGATTTTTATCCCTTCCACCAGTGCCAGGAGCCTATATATTGTGATACCAAACAATTACAATTGTGTGAGACTGGCTCTGTGAACAAGAGGCACTTTTTCAGCTCATCATTTGTCATTTCTCTTGCTTTCTCCTCTGCACCCTTCCCTATCTCTAAAACCACCTCCAGCCCTAATAATCCTTCCTATCTTTGCAACCTCTTCCAGCTCCAACAACACTCCTGGGGTTGGATTCTCCACCCCTCCACACCACTTTTCTGCCTCAACCTATCATAATATACACCCATATATATATATATTGGAGTGCAGACAGGCAGTGATTGACACACAGGTTGACCAGTGAACACACAGAACAGAGCAGCCAATCACCAGACAGGACACGACCACTATAAAGCCAGAGTGCACCAGTTTTCCCGCTCTCTCAGGATCCAGCCTCTGAGACAGTCAGAGCTTGTGAGCTAGCCAGTGCAAACACCATGTGGTAGCTAGTAAGTCTGGTCAGGCTAGTATCAGGTCTCCATTCAAGTCAGCACAGTGTTAACCCACAGTTGAACATGTAAAATAGTTTAGATGTTAAATAGAATCGTGTTGCATCTCATCAAGTGTTGGAAGTCTGTCTCTCGGTCCACTGCATCGAGCGCAGTCCACACAGACGCAGCCTGCCCAACACATCATGGTATCAGGTTTGGATGCTGAAAATTGACAGACCTACCTTGAGTGAATCAGCGTTGACCAGAAAACGGCCATTCGGTGACATGGACAACGTCCGCCCTCCTCCGCAGCTCCGCATCGCCGGCAACCTCAATGCCAATTGGAAGATCTTCAAACAGAAGTTCCAACTCTATCTCGAGGCCGCATCAGACGCCAGGAAGACCTCACTATTCCTTTCCACAGCTGGGGACCATGCCATTCACATCTACAACTCCCTTACATTCACTGAAGGCGAAGACAAGATGAAATTTAAAACAGTCCTGCTGAAGTTCGACAGCCACGGCGACATTAAGGTGAATGAGAGCTTTGAACGGTACGTTTTCCAGCAGAGGCTTCAGAGTAAGGATGAACCTTTTCAATCCTTTTTGACCATCTCCGCATGGTCGCACAGTCATGTCACTATGACTCGACAACTGATTCCACGATCCGGGATCAGATCGTTTTCGGGGTCCACTCCGATTCCCTTCGCCAGCAGTTCAAAAGTCAAGCAGCTCACCCTCACCATTGCCATTGAAACGTGCGTTCTCCACGAGCACGCTAACAACCGGTACTCCCACATCAGGGCAGCAGAAACGGCAAAGCTAACCCCCCATGAGGCAGAACGGGTGCAGGCCATCACACAAATGCAGGGCTCGTGTCTTGATGAGAGAGGCCATTTTGCGCGCTTTTCCCGGGCTCCAACGTATGCGCGCCATGACCGAGGGGACAGCGAGACTGACGACCAGCCTGCGCAGGTGCGTACGTCATTCGACCACACTGCGCATGCGCATTGACGCACGGAACGCGCTGAAGTTGCCGTCATGACCTGTCCAAATTGTGGCATGCCCATTTAAAGCGCCAATTTCCGGCAAAATCATGACGGTGTCCACAGTGTGGCATGCTTGGCCACTACGCAGCCCTTTGCAGATCTGCTCCACTGCCCAGCATCCAGCAATCCCAGCCACAACGCAGAAACGTCCATTCAATACAGCAGGCCGGGCCAGACTCCGACCCCAACAGCCCAACAGATCCTGACGCCGAGTGCCTCAAATGCCCATTCCGGGTGGGCATCATTACTAAGCATGCGCTGCCATTCTCAAAGATGGTGAAACACCTCCCAATCCTAAGCGTGGATCCTGACGACGAGTGGTGTGCTGTCCTCCCAGTTAACAAGGCTCGCATCCATTTGAAGCTGGACACCGGCGCATCAGCGAACCTCATTTCAAAGTCCGATTTCGACACCATCCGCGTCAGACCAAGCATTCTTCCACCGGCCTGTCAGCTCCTTGACTAGAATGGCAATGCGTCCATGGTGCCCACACCACAGCCCTCCGCCATCTTGTCAGAAAGTCGACAGAATTCCAGTGGCTGCCCGCTCATGAGAAAGAATGGCGTGAGCTGAGGGCAAAACTCACCACAGCCCCGGTGCTGGCGTTATTCAACCCCGCCAAGGAGACAAAAACATCCACTGACACGAGCCAGGGCAGTATGGGGCGGTGCTCCTCCAATGGCGTGACTCCTCCTCCTGGGCCTCAGTTGCATATGCCTCCAGAGCCATGACGCCCACTGAGCAACAGTACGCTCAGATTGAGAAGGAATGCCTCGGCTTCCTATCGGGAATCGACAAGTTCCACAACTATGTATATGGCCTCCCAAAATTCACGGTTGAGACGGACGACAGGCCATTGGTCCACATCATCCAAAAATACCTCAATGACATGATGCCACTGTTACAACGAATCCTTCTCAAGTTACGCCGCTACGATTTTGAACTGGTCTACACACCAGGCAAAGAACTCATTGTTGCAGATGCCCTTTCCAGGTCTATCACCACACCGTGTGAGCAAACTGACATGGTATGTCAAATCGACGCGCAGGTGCAATTCTGTGCCTCCAACTTTCCAGCCTCTGTTGAGAGGGTCATTCGAATTGGTGAGGAAACAGCCAGGGATCCTCTGCTCCAGCGGGTGATGCAGCACCTCACGAATGGCTGGCAGAAGGGACAGTGTCTCCAGTTTTACAACATCAAGGGCGATCTGACGGTGGTAGACGGCATCCTCATGAAGCTTGACAGAATTATTTTTACAGCCAGGAGTGGTCTGATTTTGCCTGGCTATACAACTTTCATCACGTCACATCCAGCCCCCACTACCAAGAGTCAAACGGAAAGGCCTAAAAAGGGGTCCACATCGTCAAAAGATTACTATGTGAGGCTGCAGACTCAGGCTCCGACTTCAACCTGGCGCTGTTGGCACACAGCGCGACCCCGCTGTCCACTGGGTTGTCTCCAACATAGATGCTCATGAACCACACTCTGTGAACAACGGTTCCAGCCATCCACATTCCAGACCTTGACCACCTCACGGTCATACAGAAGATGCAGCAGTCTCGGGTCCAACAGAAATCAGCATACGACGCTGTTGCCACGGATCTCCCCGAGCTGGTTCCAACTGATGAAGTTTGTGTGCAGCTGCCTGACGGCGGCTGGTCCGCCACAGCTGTGGTGGTCAAGCAAGTGGCCCTTAGATCGTTCCTCGTACGCATGGCTCTTCCCTACGATGCAACAGGCGGGCCCTGCGCAGACTTCCATGCCCGCCACCCAACCGTGATGTCCCACCTCCCACAATACTTCCTCCGGATGCGCCCTGCCACGAGGCCACCGATCTACCAGCAATCCTGCCGATCTCTGCGACCACTGCATTGCCGGCAGTCCCACCTATCCAAGTGCAGGCGGCCCCTGCTCCACCCTTGAGGCGGTCAACCAGAATTCGTCGCCCGCCACAGAGACTAAACTTATAGACTGAATGTTTGCACAACTTAGTTACCTCATCGTTTTGACATCTGTAAATATAATTTTTTTTACCGTTTCATCTGCCCTATGTCAGCACTAGCGACACCTTCCTATGTTTATCAGTCCATTTTAGCATATGAAAATCACTTATTGTCACGGGTAGGCTTCAATGAAGTTACTGTGAAAAGCCCCTAGTTGCCACATTCTGACGCCTGTTTGGGGAGGCTGGTACAGGAATTGAACCGTGCTGCTGCCCTGTCTTGGTCTGCTTTCAAAGCCAGCGATTTAGCCCAGTGTGCGAAACCAGTCCCTTTCTGTATATAGTCACGTACATATACACATTTTCTCGCACATGCACCTTAATATTTATTATCTGAACACAAACTTTTTAAAAAAGGGAGAGATGTCATAATAAATATCCATGTATATAATGGAGTGCAGACAGGCCGTGGTTGACACACAGGATCCAGTAAGCACACAGAACACAGCAGTCAATCACCAGACAGGACACAACCACTATAAAGCCAGAGGGCACCAGTTTTCCCGCTCTCCCGGGATCCAGCCGAAGACAGTCAGAGCTCGTGAGCAAAGCCAGTGCAAACACAATGTGGTAGTCAGTAAGTCTGGTCAGGCTAGCCTGCCAAACACATCACAGCCCGCCTGCAGGATTCTCCGTTGCGTCGGCCGGTCAATGGGGTTTCCCAGCCCCAGGCTGTCGGGAAACCCCCGGGCGCGGCAAAATAGAGAATCCCGCCGGCGGAGAATCCCACCCCTTATCTCTATAACCTCTTCCAGCCTATACAACCCTCCCAATATCTGTAACCTCCTCCAGTCCCTCCAACCCTCGCTATCTCTGTAACCTCTTCCAGCCTATACAACCCTCCCAATATCTGTAACCTCCTCCAGCCCCTACAACCCTCCCTATCTCTGTAACCTCCTCCAGCCCCTACAACCCTCCCTATCTCTCTAACCTCCTCCAGCCCCTACAACCCTCCCTATCTCTGTAACCTCCTCCAGTCTCTCCAACCCTCCCTATCTCTGTAACCTCCTCCAGTCCCTCCAACCCTCGCTATCTCTGTAACCTCCTCCAGCCCCTACAACCCTCACTATCTCTGTACCCTCCTCCAGCCCCAACAACCTCCCTATCTCTGTATCTCCTCCAGCCCCAACAATGCTTCCTATCTCTGTAAACTCTTCCAGCTCCTACAACCTTCCCTGTCTCTGAAAACTCCTCCAGCCCCTACAACCCTCCCTATCTCTGTAACCTCCTCCAGCCCCAACAACGCTCCCTATCTCTGTAACCTCCTCCAGTCCCTCAAACCCTCCCTATCTCTGTAACCTCCTCCAGCCCCAACAATGCTTCCTATATCTGTAACCTCTTCCAGCCCCTACAACCTTCCCTGTCTCTGAAAACACCTCTAGCCCCTACAACCCTCCTTATCACTGAAACCTCCTCCAGCCCCTACAACCCTCCTTATCACTGAAACCTCCTCCAGCCCCAACAACCTCCCTATCTCTGTAACTTCCTCCAGTCCCTCCAACCCTCCCTATCTCTGTAACCACCTCCAGTCCCACAACCCTCGCTATCTCTGTAACCTCCTCCAGCCCCAACAACGCTCCCTATCTCTGTAGCCTCCTCCAGCCCCAACAACCCTCGCTATCTCTGTAACCTCCTCCAGCCCCAACAATGCTTCCTATCTCTGTAACCTCCTCCAGTCCCACAACCCTCCCTATCTCTGTAACCTCCTCCAGCCCCAACAACGCTCCCTATCTCTGTAACCTCCTCCAGTCCCTCCAACCCTCGCTATCTCTGTAACCTCCTCCAGCCCCAACAATGCTTCCTATCTCTGTAACCTCTTCCAGCCCCTACAACCTTCCCTGTCTCTGAAAACTCCTCCAGCCCCTGCAACCTTCCTTATCACTGAGACCTCCTCCAGCCCCTACAACCTTCCTTATCTCTGTAACCTCTTCCAGCCCCTGCAACTCTCCCTATCTCTGTGACATCCTCTGGCCCCGACATTCCTCCCTCTCTCTGTAACCTCCTCCAGCCTCTACAACCCTGCCTATCTCTATAACCTCTTCCAGCCCTTACAGCCATTTCTATCTCTGTAACTTCTTCCAGCCCCTACAACCCTCCTTATTTCTGTAACATCTTCCAGCCCCTACAATGCTTCCTATCTCTGTAACCTCCTCCAGCCCCAACAACCTCCCAATTCTCTCTGTAACATCTTCCAGCCCCTTCAACACTCCCTATCTCTGTAACCTCCTCCAGCCTCTACAACCCTGCCTATCTCTATAACCTCTTCCTGCCCTGACAACCATTCCTATCTGTGTAACTTCCACCAGTCCCTACAACCCTCCCTATCTCTGTGACATCCTCTGGACCCGACAACCCTTCCTATCTCTGTAACCTCTTTCAGCCTCTACAACCCTCACTATGTCTGTAACCTCCTCCAGCCCTACAGCCCTCCCTACCTCTGTTACCACCTCCAGCCCCACAACACTCCCTGTCCCTGTGAACACCTTCAGCCCCTACAACCCTCCCTATCTCTGTAACTTCCCCCAGCATCTACAACTCCCCCTATCTCTGTAACCTCCTCCTGCCCCGAGAAACCTTGTCATCTCTGTCATGTCCTCCAGTCCCTACAGCTATCCCTATCTATGTAACCTCTTCCAGCCCTATGAACCTCCCTATCTCTGTAACCACCTCCAGTCCCACAATCCTCCCTATCTTTGTAACCATCTCTAGTCCCTACTACCCTCCCTATCTCTGTCACAAGCTCCAGCCCTACAACCCTCCGGCATCTCTGTGCTCTGCCAATTCTAGCCTCTTGAGCATCCCCCGATTTTAATTGTTGCACCATTGGTGGATGTGCCTTCAACTGGCTGGGCCTTAATTACACCCTGATCCTTTCCACAGTTTTCCTCCTCCAAATGCCACTTAAAAGCAATATCTTTGACCGAGAATTGTCTTCAGTTGTCCTCATGTATCCTCATGTGGCTTGGGGCATCAATATTTGTGAACTAATTTGGGATGTTTATTCATATTTTAATAGGAACTTATGGAACATGAGGATAGGGCCAAAAAGTGGGGTTGAGATAGATCATCAGCGATGGATTGAATTGTCTGTTCCCATGCTGTAGATATTTTACAATAGTTTGAGATGGGAATGTAGTTGGACCTTCCCATGTCTCTTTTTGTACCATACCTTTGATGACTTGGCTGTTGCAGAAGTTAGATTGGCAGCATCGATCAGCTCTTTCCAATGCAAACTTTCCGGCATTGAAGGACAGCCTTCCAAAACAGTCCCCGCACCCGTTTAAGTGCACTTCTGCGCTCTGGTCATCTGTGAAAATTGAACCATGAATTTTATTCAACTACAGACTGTGAGAACTACACAGCCTGTTTTCTACCCCTACCCTTCTGAAGACAGTTAGTTCATACAACATTCCACCGTTAAAGGCAGTCATCAGTAATCTTCCCCATGTTGATGTTCTTCAAGACAAACACAGAACTGACAGATATTGGCAATTCAGCTCTTTGTGACGTTACTATTCTGCACAAGCCTGCTCCCACCTTACTTCATCGGACCCCAATGTGAGCACTAGGGTGATTTGATGATCATGGGCAGGATTCTCCATTTGCCAACGGCAAAATCGTGAAACGCGATTGGGCAGTGAATAGCTTCCAACGCCAAAATCGTGGTAGATGACAAGCAGCTGGGGTGCCCTCTCCCACAGGACTGGGGCAGTGCCCACGCCCTGACCGCCATCCTGCTGAACACCCACTGACCGACCACCCACCCCGGCCTCTACTTCGACACAGTGGCACCAGCCGTATGGGTGCGCCAATCCCCACAACCTCCCCCTCCCCCTACCCCCCCTCCCCCTCAGCACCGAACACTCCACCCAATCGGCAGCCACCCACCGGGGGACCATCCAGGGCCACACCCACTGTAGCCCCCAGTGTGGGCAATGCCAGCCGACTGTGCCCCTGGCAGTAGGGCTGGGTGCCAGGACCGGGGGCACTGGCGGATAACAGGCCGGGGGTGAGGGGGTGAGGGAGGTAAGTGTGAGGGGGGGTGAGGGGTGAGGATGAGGGGTGTGGGCATCCAAACTGGCCGCCCACGCAGATCGACGGGAAATTGGTCAACACAGAGATACAGACAATCTGCAGCGTGCAAATATACAAGGGCTGCAGGAATATAAAGGTCCCTATTCTTGAGGATTATTTACAGATCAAACATAAACCACAGGTGTGAATTCTGTATTGAACAAATCACCGGATTTCGGAAGTGTTTACTAACTGCATGCGGATCTAACAAGGGAGGATAGGGTCAACCCGGCAGATTTGCGTGCAGCCTCTGAGGGATTAGGGGCTGAACACAACCACCAGTGTTAAGTAATGGGTTAAGAGACATTGCAATTAGTTGTCTCATTTATGTTAAGTGTTCAATGATTGTCTTATTTATGTTAAGTGTTCAATGATTGACACTGATATGTAAAGGGCTTCAGGTGGACTCTGGATCTTGTGATGTGATGATTGAGTTTAGTGCAGAGTCTGTGAAAGTGAAATAAAGGTGTTTGTGGAAAGGAGCTGCACGTTTGTCTCTTCATACCACAGCATCCATTCGTCTAACAACTGGTAGTAGAGGATGGTTGCTGTGTAAATGTGAAGGGTTGAACGATACAATTTTTCCAGATCAAACCAAGGAGTGAAAAAAAAAGGGGATATATGTCTGAACCCAGGATGAAGATGGCTGGATATGATTATCCTCCCTTATTTTCTGAAAGGGAATCATACGACCAATGGAGAAGTGCAGTAGTTATGTGGACTAAGGTGACTGCTTTAGGAAAGAGAAAGCAAGGTATGGCATTGGCTCTTTCTTTACCGTATGGCAGGAAAATCCAAAACAAAGTGCTTTCTGAGCTGGAGTTGGAAGAGTTAGACTCAGAAGAAGGTCTGGCGACTTTATTACTTTATATGGACAAGATTTATAAGAAAGATGACTTGTTAAGTGCGTATGAAGCACAGTCGGATTTTGATAAGTTCCGGAAAATGGAGGATTTATCTATGGAAGACTATATAATGGAATTTGGCAGACTTTATAAAAGGCTGCAGAAACACAGGCTGGAATTTCCACAGTCTGTGTTGGCCTTTAAATTACTTGACTGTGCTAGAGTGAGCAACATGGATAGGCTCTTGGTTTTGACAGGAGTTCAGTTTACGGATAACGGCACCTTATTCGAACAGATGACAACAGCTTTAAAAAAAATTTTGGGGAAACATTCAATTCCAATGGCTCTGATGACCCAATTAGGTCAGCCTGCTATAAGGCAGAATATGGAAGATACACTACTAACAGGATGGCAAAATCGTATGGCTATGAACAGGCCTCAAGACTATAAAAGGAGACCGAGACAAGGAAATTATGAAGACAGAAACCCAGTTAGAACCTACAATAGGAGGATGAACCCCAGAAATGCATGGGGCATGATCAATCGATGTTTTCGACGTGACCCTCAATACTATTATGCTTTCAACTGTCCAACTCATTATGATAGAGTATTTGAAGTGGCACATGACACGGGAGAGTCAGAAGAGGAAAAAGATAGTGACCAGAAAGAAGGCATTGTCCTGTTAACAATGTGTTTTACGCCGGTAATGAGGGTGTTGGTTGCAGAATCTTTTAACTGTGCTGTATTGGACAGTGGCTGCACATCTACGGTGTGTGGGATTGACTGGTTAAAATGTTATCTGGACTCATTGGATGCTGAAAATCGTAACAAGGTTAGGGAATTTAAAAGTTCCACACGTTTCAGATTTGGGGATGATAATACTCTGAAGTCGCTGAAAAGAGTGGGGATCCCTTGCAATATTGCTGGAGTGAATCATTTTATTAGCACGGATGTTGTATCAAGTGAGATACCTTTGCTTCTGAGCAGACCGTCGATGAAGAAAGCACACATGAAGCTGGATATGGAACAGGATAAGGCAACAGTTTTTGGGAAGACGGTGGACTTACAATTTACACAGTCGGGACATTATTGTATTCCATTATTGACAAATAATGTTTCAAGTAGAGTGTTTAAGGATGTGTTAATGGCAGTTGATAATGCAACTTTAGCTGGTTAAAAAGCTTATTGTAGTAAAACTGCATAGGCAATTTGCACATCAGTCACCTCGGAGGCTGAAAAATTTATTAAAGGATGTAGGGGTAAGGGATGACGACTATTCTAAGCTGATAGAACAGGTTATTGATCGCTGTGAAGTTTGCAGGAAGTACAGAAGGACACCAGCATGACCGATAGTAACCCTACCTTTGGCCAGGGATTTTAATGACATTATGGCCATGGACCTTAAGATCTGGGATAAAGAAAATAATATATTTATTTAGCATTTTGTAGATTTAGCAACCAGATTTAGTCAATCAATGATTGTACGAAGTAAAGAAAAGAGAGTAATTTTAGATAGAATTGTGGAAAAATGGATCGGGACAGGAATGGGTCCACCAGCAAAATTCTTTACGGACAATGGGGGAGAATTTGCAATTGATGAGTTTAGGGATATGTGAGAAAACATGAATATCAGAATTATGAACATGGCTGCAGAAAGCCCATTTAGTAATGGTGTCTGCAAAAGAAATCATGCTGTTATCGATGACTTGCTTCGGAAAATTTTGGGAGATCGACCAAACTGCACGCTAAATTCAGCTTTAGCATGGGCGGTACATGCAAAGAATTCATTGCAGATGGTTGGGGGCTATAGACCTTATCAATTAGTGTTTGGTAGAAATCCTAAAATTCCCTCCATTTTGGATGACCAGCCTCCAGCTTGGGAAGGGACTACAATTAGCTCAGGTTTTGCTGAACATTTAAACACGTTACATAGCAGTAGAAAAGCTTTTTTGGAAGCAGAAGTCTCTGAAAGAATTCAGAGCTTTAAGACATAATGTACGGCCATCAGATGCTGTTTTTCAGCAAGGAGACATGGTATACTATAACAGAGGCAATTCTAATGAATGGAAAGGCCTAGGGAAGATCATAGGCATAGATGGCAAAACATTTATTTTGCAACATGGTAATCAAACTGTTAGGGTACATTCATCAAGGATAATGGGTACCGATTACTAATTTTCAAATTTAGACAGAGCAGACAGACATGACGAAGAACCAGAGTCACCTGGTACGCATGTGTTACAGAACTATGAGGACCAGTTAACTGATATAGACAGGGTTTCTGTAGAGGAACACGACACTTCTGATAAATTAGATCATGCCATTTTTCCGAAAGGGCAACTGCCAAAGGTTGGTACAAAAGTGACATACTTGCCTGAAGGATCTAGTCAATGGAAGGATGCAACTGTTATTAGTAGAGTAGGGAAGGCCACTGGAAAGTATAAACATTGGTTGAATGTACAGCATTCAGGGGAGGAAGTTAAGACAATAGATTGGGAAAACGAAGTTCAAAAATGGACGGCACAGAAACGCAGTGCCAGTTCAGATAGTACATCGGATAGTGAACAGGTTCGCAGGAAAAGGTCGAGAACTATTGAAAGGACATCCCGCTACAGAAGAGAAAGATCTAGCAGTACAGAACGAGATACCAGGCAGGAAAGGGGACGTAGTTTATCAATATCTCGGAACAGGAGTAAGACTACGAATACTAATAGAAGTAGAAGCCCACATGCACGTGAGATTTTGGTGGCTTCAAATAAATTAGATGAAAAAGTTATCAAAGATGCTAAACAGCAAGAATTGCATAGTTGGAGTGAATTTGGGGTATACACGGAAGTACCGGATAGGGGACATAAAGCTCTATCCCACAGATGGATTTGTACAGAAAAGGTTCTTCCAGATGGAATTTATAAGGCAAAGGCCAGGCTTGTGGCAAGGGGATTTGAAGAAATCATAGATGATCAGGACTTAAGGGTAGATTCACCTACAGCAGGAAAGGTTATTTTATAGATCATCTTGGCTCTATTAGCCACAAGGCATGGGAATGCAAATCTATAGATATAAAAGCTGCCTTTTTGCAGGGGCATCAGCTCCAGAGAGACATTTTTCTCCATCCTCCTAAAGAAGCAGCTAACACTGAAGGGGTACTATGGAACTTGAACAAATGTGTATATGGATTAAACGATGCACCTAGAGTGTGGTATTTTTCGGTGAGGTCAGTCTTGTTAAAGTTAGGCTGTTACCAGTTGAAAGCAGATCCTGCAATTTTTTACTGGCATTATAAAGGAAATCTTGCTGGCATCTTCATGATGCATGTTGATTTTTTGTGGGGTGGGACTAATGATTTTGAAGCTATTGTAATCTCTGGTTTGAGGAAAGAATTCAGGGTTGGAAGTCTGGCTTCCGGTGCATTTAAATATATTGGTTTGGAAATCGGACAGGGGCAACTTTACGTCAGCAATCTTACTTGGAAAGCATCAGTCCAATAGCAATTAGTCGTGGCCGGGTTTCACAAAAGACGCAATTGTTTCGGAGATAGGAAAAGAGCAACTGCGAAGTTTCATTGGGCAACTGAACTGGTTAGGAAGACAGACTAGACCGGACGCGAGTTTTGATGTTTTAGAGTTGAGTACAAAGATGAATGATCCCAAAGTGGAAGACATAATAAGAGTAAATAAAGTGCTGGCCAAACTAAAAATGCAGGAGTGTGTTTTGAAGTTCCCTGTTTTAGGTGATCCTAGACATTTGAAACTCATAGTTTGTACTGATGCGTCCTATGCAAGTTTATGTGATGGAGTTTCAAGCGCAGGAGGTTTTATAATTTTCCTTTTGGGGAACAATGGTAAATGTTGCCCTCTTGTGTGGGGAAACAAAGAAAATAACGAGAGTGGTCAAAAGCACTTTGGCTGCTGAGACGTTGAGCTTAGTGGAAGCGGTGGATATGGCCTTTTATATAAGTCAGATATTGACAGAAATTTTGGGATGAAGGGATTTGGGTAATATACCTATTGACTGTCACATTGACAATAAATCCCTGTGGGAAAATGTGCACTCTCCAAAAAGTGTCAATGAAAAGAGGTTACGGATAGACATCGCAAGTTTAAAGCAGATGTTGGGCAGAGGGGAAATAACAAAAATTAAATGGGTTGACAGTACTATCAATTGTCAGACTGTTTTACAAAATGAGGGGCTAGTTCACAGAACCTTTTAGATATTGTGAATGAAGGGCGCCTATTTCTGTGAATGTTTTTTTTTAAAAAAAAGGGGGGGAATCAGGTGTGAGTTTTAGTTTCTTGAAATGTTGTTTTCACCTAATTGTTTTTTTTTTCTCCAAGGAAGGGGAGACTGTTAAGTAATGGGTTAAGAGACATTGCAATTAGTTGTCTCATTTATGTTAAGTGTTCAATGATTGACACTGATCTGTAAAGGGCTTCAGGTGGACTCTGGATCTTGTGATGTGATGATTGAGTTTAGTGCAGAGTCTGTTAAAGAGAAATAAAGGTGTTTGTGAAAAGGAGCTGGACTTTTGTCTCTTCATACCACAGCATCCATTCGTTTAACACAAGCCGGACCAGCTGTCCAATTGACCATCTACCCCCTAACATCAATATGGCAGCTCGGACAACAGGTAAAGATGTAGAGGCGCGGAAGACAGGACCAGAGACGTTCCCAGATGGGAGAGGGTAGTACGGGGATATATCAAAGGGAGAGGTTGGCACATGTGGTCAGACCTTATCAGGCACTGAGACAGGCCCCGGAGTGGCAGGGCACACTTGGTGGGAGGACGTGAGCACAGCGCACGGGAAACATCCGCCGAACTTTAGGTAGCCACTTGCCGCAGCAACAGCATCATTGGGGTGAAGAGCCATACCCGCAATCCCACCCGGCAACTGCACGGCTGATGCCCTAGCCAGTGCCCGTAATTGACATCTCTGGCAGCCACCTGGAGGTGAGCCGATGAATGGGATTGACGTCACCCAGACTAACGTAGCTGACCGAGCTCAGCCCCAACACACAGATGATTCCTGAGGACAGATCCTGAACAGCGATTCCTGGTCCCCTATGAAACATGGGAGGACGGGCTGACCATACAGGACAGGTTCGTTTAAAGGGCGGGAATGATGCGGTCCCTACCCAGGACTGAAACTAGCTCGTATACCAATCCCATGATGGACATGGACACCAGGGCACGGAGACCACTACGGACCACCATTATGTTGGTGCCCGGAACTACAGGAGGATGTCACTCACTACATTGAGGACTGCCTCATTTGCACCCAGAATATTCCCGACGCCAGGAGGAGACATATAGGACACCCCCATGCTGTGATGGTCCCTGGATGAATTTCCATATGCGGATTACATCGGCCCACCCCCACCATGGAGATACAGATTTAAGGATGTACTGGTTATCACTGAAACCTTCACGAAGCAGTCCCCCCCCCCCCCCCCCCCCACAACCATTCAGACTCCCAGTCTCCCTATTGGACATGGGGCCATGCCGGATGGTTGGTCA
This sequence comes from Scyliorhinus canicula, assembly GCF_902713615.1. Classification (NCBI taxonomy): domain Eukaryota; kingdom Metazoa; phylum Chordata; class Chondrichthyes; order Carcharhiniformes; family Scyliorhinidae; genus Scyliorhinus; species Scyliorhinus canicula. The sequence continues at coordinate 4,837 of NW_024055853.1, read as the reverse complement.
GAGTAGCCGAACGATTCGAGGACCAGGACACGGTAACCCTGAACCCAATGTACACAAGCAGCCAGCAGACACGGGTCTGGCGATCAGGGGAGGTCGATTATTCCATGGAAGAACCTCCCATGGGGGTACTATACAAACATCTGCGGAGCGCAGTGTTCTGAGGTGTGTGGAGCACCTACATTGAGGTGTCCAGATGATGACAATCGGATGCCTCCCAATAAGCATGGCACACGGTTTCTGATGGAATCTACTCCATCATGGGTGCTCCACGCACGCACGTTTTCTTTGTTTGTGCCTTGTTTCACCCTCGTCTCCCCATCGCTTTTTCTCCTCCCTCCATGCTATTTGCAATTCGAACTGTCCCTCAGGTCTCACTGATCGGACTCTGAGAGCACCTTCATCATCAGCACTCACACTGAGCCGTCTTTCCACCCACTGATAACAGATCACCAACCCATACTGCATTGTGTGCCTGCCACACAACACCACCATTGACCCCCACTACTCAGAAATTGTTAGATTCAATCCCTGACCATCTTCTCTTTTCCCCCCCCTCCTTCATGATCAGAGTCCAATCTTCATCATTGCTGTGCGTGGGGATCACCGCACCTTCCACAGAATAGGGGGTGGTCCCTCACCAATCACACACCCTCGCCTTGTCATCAGTCCTTGGACACCCAACATATCATCAACGCATTCCTGGCAGTTCTAATCCACCAGTCTATCGAGACCTAGTAAGTAGCCCCTTCCTAGGGATACACCCTTGTCCTGTCATCAGTCCTTGGACACCCAACATATCACCATATCTGTTCCTTGAGGTTCAAACCCACCGGTCAGTTCAGACCTAGGAAGTAGCCCCTTCCTAAGGATACACACTCGTTCTGTTCTTCAACTGTTGGGTAGTGGAATAACGGCATTTTGCCTGCCCTATCCTGGGACCCCACACATTTTTTGCTCACTACAGATCATATGCACCTCTCTCACCAGTAACCCCTCCGACTCCCGCTATCTGGAATGGCTACTTACAGTACCAAACACTCGGGCAGGTCTCAGACCAGAACCGTTGCTCCACGCCCCACCGTTTGGTTGTGGGACGAAAAATGTATTCAGTGACTGAGGTCACAACTCATCCTCTTCTTCACTCTTCTACAGAGGTCCTTTTGGACGGATCCCACATGCTATTTACGCTTAGCAACCCGATGGTGATTGGTGCTGTGAAGGAATTCGCCCCCCACCCCCCTCAGTTCAGACCTCTGTGCTCCTGGGGTGAAACTGTATACAGTTGGCCGCCCTGGAGTTTGGCTGGTTAAGCCAGACATCGCCCCATTTTTGGAGAATCCAGCCTGTGTTGTGTAATCAGAAATGAGAGCAATTTTCTGGCTGAGCAAGTCCCAATGACACTGCAGTTACTGATTGTTGCCATTGGTGGCACTGTCGTTCTCCTGTACAGAGACCACAATGAGAACCAGCAGAGAAGAAGACCATTGAGTCCCGCAAATCCATTCCACCTCAATCATAGAACTCTGTTATCAGGTAATTATAAATTCACATCAATGCTTTAAATTCCCTCAAAGACTTTTCCCCTTCCCATCTCTGTAATCTCATCCAGCCTCTACAACCCTCCCTATCACTGTAACCTCACCCAGCCCTTACAACTCTCCCTATTTCTGTAATCTCATCCACTCCCTACAACTCTCCCTTATCTATGCAACCTTCTTCGACTCCTACACCTTCCCTTATCTCTTTAATCTTTTCCAGCTCTTACATCCCTCTCCATCTCTGTAACCTCCTCCAGCTCCTACATCCCTCCTTATCTCTGTAACTTTCTTCAGGCCTTAAAACCCTCCCCTATCTCTGTAATCTCCTCCAGCCCCTACAATCCTCCCTTATCTCTGTAATCTCTTCCAGCTGCTATATCCCTTCCTATCTGTCACCCCCTACACCCCTCCCTGTCTCTGTAACCACCTCCAGCCCCACAACCTCCCAATCTCTGTAACCTCCTCCATCCCGATAATCTTCCCTATCTCTGTAACCTATTCAATGCCTCCCTATCTCTGTAACCCCCTCTAGACCCTACAATTAGGCAACAGGATTCTCCATTCCTGCCACCTGTCAATGCGATTTCCCATTGGGGCCACCCTATGCCACTGGGATACCCGTAGGCATGGTGCGCTACCAGTGCAACGGAGAATCGTGCTGGTGGAGAATCCCGCTGCATGTTTTTAAAAAACATTGATATTTGTACGCACAGTTTGCCCTGGATTACTTACTGATGACTTGTTTGATGGAGGTCGCTATGCAGCTTGAAAAGCTGCACTGTATTGGCCTGGAGTTGCAAACTCCAGCCACCCCAATACAGGAGTAACATCGTCGTCCTAAAGTGGCATAAAAATAGAATATCATTTTCGGTGACTTCACACAGTAGATCTCGATAACCTCTGTATCTAGTGTACAATGATTGGTACCTGGAAGGGTTGTTTCCATGTTACACCGGTTCCCCTGACAACACTGGATATCAGAACTGTTTTGTACTCCGAAAAATGATGTTTTGGGTAATTTACAGATGCTCTCAGACACACAACCTTTGACGACAGTGCGCTGCCCAGCTGTTGGTAACAGAGAAAATCAGGTCATCTCCAGCCGGACTGATGTGTAATACCTGGTATATAGAATCGTCTGTCCCTTCAATCAAATCCGAGACCACCTGGGGGTTTCTGGAAACTGCAGTATTCAAACTCAAATCAAAATGCTTACTTATTGACAAAACAAAACCAGCTCCAAAGACTGGGATTGGAATTCAGGGGAGGTTTATACTTTCATAGCGAGATTCCCACTCCTTACTCCTCTTAAACTTATCCTGAACCTACTGCACGGACACTGGCCATTCAGCCCATCAGCTCAATGTCAGTGTTCATGCTAAACACAGTCCTCTTGGACAGCACGGTGGCACAGTGGTTAGCATTGTTGCCTACGGCGCTGAGGACCCGGGTTCGAATACTGGCCCTGGGTCACTGTCGTGTGGAGTTTACACATTCTCCGTGTCTGCGTGGTTTTCGCCCCCACAACCCAAAAGATGTGCAGGGTAGGTGGATTGGCCACACTAAATTGCGCCTTAATTGGAAAAAATAATTGGGTACGCTAAATTTATAAAAAAAACACAGTGCTCTCCCCATCTTACTTCACCTAAACAGCACAGCTTCCTGCCTATTTCCATAGAATTACAGTGCCAACTACTCCTTGTCCTGTCTTTATCGACTTATGTCCTGAAATGAATTTGGACAATTTTCACCTCAAGCGCAACTGGGTGCCAACTAACAGGGCAGCGCTGCTCTTAATTTAGCATAAGTATAGACTTCCGGTGGTGGCAATGTGGAGCAAAGCCGCACATTCGGCAGCTCCCGCTGAAAACGGACTTTGGGGCTCTTTTCAGGGTCCCCAACGGAGCTGTGTCGGCAAATACTGACGTGGGAAGAGGGCAGGAGTTGACCCCTACGGTCCTCTGGTCCGGACCAGGAGTGGGGTAAGGAGAAAAACGGAGAAAGCACTCCTGAAAAAGCAGGGGAAGGAAGACAAAATGGCGGCCAGCAGAGACCTGGAGGCAGTGGGCTCAGGAGCAGCAGGCGGCTCTGCTGCGCTCCTTTCAGGAACTTAAGTTGGAGCTGCTGGAGTCATTGAAGGTAACCAACAGGGAGCTGATGGAGACCCAGACAGCCCAGGGGGCTGCGATCCGGGAGCTGCAGCAGCAGGCCTCCGAAAGGGAGGATGAGGCCGTGGCCATCGTGGGGAAGGTGGAGATGCACGAGGCGCTCCATAAAAGATGGCAGGAGCGGTTCGAGGAGGAAGAATTTGCGGATCCTGGGAGGGGCTGGAGGGGTCGGACCTGGCGGCCTATGTGGCGGTTATGTTAAACTCGCTGATGGGGGCTGGGTCCTTCCAGGGGCCCCTGGAGTTAGAGGGGGCCCACAGAATTCTGGCTAGGGCGCCCAAGCCGAACGAGCCGCCGCGGGTGGTGTTAGTGCGGTTTCATCGGTTCGTGGATCGTGAGTATGTGCTCCGGTGGGCCAAGAAGGAGCGGAGCAGCAAGTGGGAGAACACGGAGGTGCGGATCTTCCAGGACTGGAGTGCGGAGGTGGCGAGGCGGAGGGCAGGGTTTAACCGGACGAAGGCGGTGCTCCATAGACGGAGTGTGAAGTTCGGCATGTTGCAGACGGCGCGTCTGTGGGTCACCTATAAGGATCGGCACCATTATTTTGAGTCCCCGGAGGAGGCGTGGGCTTTTGTGCAGGCCGAGAAATTGGACTCAACCTGAGGGTCTAAGATGGGGGATGCTGCATAATACATTAAGCCAAGCAAATACAAATACAGTAAGATGTGGGTTGGCCTTAGGGTGGGTGGGGTGGTGTCGATTTGTCTTTTCTATATGGGTTTTTCTGTAGGGGTCTGGTGGACGGGTTCGGGCAGGGGAGTAAACGGGGAGTTCGGGGAGCTGGTGGGGGGGGGGGTGACTGACAATGGGAGTAACCCTGGAGGAGGCGGGGCTGGGCAGGACGAAAGCGCGGGCTTTCTGAGGGTTTCCCGCGCTGGGAGATGGTGGGGGCGCGGGAGATGAGAAGCGCGGGTCGTTGCTGGCTGTTGTCTTTTCCCACGCAAGAGCAGGGGGGGAGGAGGACCCATTGACGGGCACGATGGAGGAGGGTAGTCCCACGTGAGGAGGAGTCGGAGATAGGGCGGGAGTCGCCGGGGTCAGCAGAAGTTAGCTGGCTCACGGGAGTGCTATGGAGAGAGGGGCGCGGCTAGGAGGGGTCCTAGCCTGGGGGGGGGGGCGTAACCGGTTTTG